>NC_088393.1:22498888-22801111 GCF_037993035.2 Macaca fascicularis | reverse complement strand
AAAAAAATTAACAACAATATTAGGACCTGAACTCAACACTTGACCAAATAGTCCTAATAGACATCTACAGAACTCTTCATCTAAAAATACCATAATACACATTCTTCTCATTACCACGTGCCACATACTCTAAAATTGACCACACAATCAGAAATAAAACCATTCTCAGCAAATTCAAAAATCCCAAAATGATGCAAACCACACACAGACTAGAGCTTAAGAAAAATATAATTCAATACCAATAAAACAACTGGAAACCATACAATTAAATAAAAATTAAATGGCCTACACTTGAATAACCTTTTGGTAAATAATGAAATTAAAGCAGAAACCAAGAAGTCTTTTGAAACAAATAAGAACAAAAATACAACATACCAGAATCCCTGCAATACAGCTAAGGCAGTATTACAAGAAAAATTTATAGCATTAAATCCTCACATCAAAAAGTTAGATCTCAGTTTAACAACCTGACAACATAAAAAAAAGACTGAGAGCAACAAAAGCAAATCAGCCGCTAAGCTAGCAAAAGACAAGAAATAACCAAAATCAGATCTGAACTGAAGGAGATTTAGACATGAAAAACTACAAAATATCAAGAAATCCAGGCATTCAATCTATTTTTTTAAAAAAAGGTAAATAAACTACTAGCTAGATTAATGAAGATACAAATAAACACAATCAGAAATGAGAAAAAGATACATTACCACTGACCCCACAAAAATATACTGAAGTCTATGAATATACTATGCACGTAAGCAAATATAAATTAAAAAATATATATATATACTGAAGTCTGTATGAACATACTATGCACATAAAAAAACAAAACAAAACTCTAGAAGAAATGAAAAAATTCTGGAACAAATACATCCTCCCAAGACTGAATACACACAAAAACATCAAAGCCCTAAATAGATAGATAAGCTCAAAAAACTGAAAGAGTAATAAATAACCTACCGATCAAATGAAGCTCAGGACCAGACATATTCACAGCTGAATTCTACCAGATGTACAAATAGAAGCTGATATTATTTCTACTAAAACAATTTCAAAAGATTAAATTATTTCTACTAAAACAAAATCAAAAAATTAAAAAGAAGAAACTCCTCTCCAACTCATTGTGTAAGAACAGCATCATTCTGATACCAAAACCTAACAGAAAAAACAAAAACAAAAAAAAAGGCAACTTCAGGCCAATATCCTTGATGAACATTGATGCCAAAATCTTCAACAAACGGCTGGGCCTGGTGGCTCACACCTGTAATCCCAGCACTTTGGGAGGCCAAGATGGGCTGATTACCTGAGGTCAATAGTTCAAGACCAGCCTGGCCAACACGATTAAACCCCATCACTTCTAAAAACACAAAAAAATTAGCCGCGTATGGTACCACACGACTGTAAGCCCAGCTACTCAAGAGGCTGAGACAGGGGAATCACTTGAACCTGGGAGGCAGAAGTTGCAGTGAGCCAAGATCACACCACTGCACTCCAGCCTGGGTGACACAGCAAGACTCCATCTCAAAAAAAGAAAAAAAAAAAGAAATCGTCAACAAACTACTGGCAAACCAAATCCAGCAGCTTATCAAAAAGCTAACCCGCTGTGATAAACTACGGTTTATTTTGGGGATTCAAGGTTTGTTCAACATACACAAATCAATAAATGTGATTCATCACATAAACAGAATTAAAGAGAGAAACCACAAGACTATCTCAATAGATGCACAAAAGGCTTTCAATAAAATTTAACATTTTTCACGTTAAAAACCCTCAACAAACTAGGCATTGAAGGTACATACGTCAAAATAGTAAGTTATCTATGACAAACTCACAGCCAACATACTGAATGGACAAAACCTGGAAGCATTCCTTTTTGATAACTGGCACAAGACAAGGACGTCTTCTCTCAACACTCCTATTCAACATAAAATTGGAAGTCTTAGCCACAGCAATCAGGAAAAAGATAAAAATAAAAGGCATCCAAACAAAAAGAGAGAAAGTCAAACTATCCCTATTTGCAAACAACATGATTCTACATCTGGAAACCCATATACTCTAAGCAGAAAAGCTCTTTAAACTCACAACTTGAGTAAAGTCTCAGGATACAAAAGAAATGTACAAAAATTAGTAGCAACCCTATATATCAAAAACATCTAGGCCAAATCTGAATGGAAAACACAACCCCATTCACAACTGCCACAGAAAAGAATAACATATCTAGAAATACAGATAACCAGAAAGGGAAAAGATCTCTATGACAAGAATTACAAAACAATGCTTAAAGAAGCCAGAGATGATACAAACAAATGGAAAACCACTTTATGCTCATGAATAAAAAAGATCACTATCATAAAACGGTCATACTGCTGAAATACATTTACAGATGTAATGCTAATTTAATCAAACCACCAAAATATTTTTTAACAGAACTAAAAAAACAATTTTAAAATTCACACGGAACCAAAAAAGAGCCTGAATAGCCAAGGCAATCGTAAGCAAAAACCACAAAGTTGGAGGCATTACATTACCTGACTTCAAACTATACAACAGGGCTACAGTAAACCAAGCAACATGGTACTGGTACAAAAACAAACTCATAGACCAATGCAACAGAATAGGGAGCCCAGAAATAATGACACACACCTAAAACCATCTGATCTTCAACAAAGGTGACAACAGGAATGTGGGAAGAACTTCCTATTTAATAAATGGTACTGGAACAACTAGCTACCACTATGTAGCAGATTGAAATTGGATCCTTTTATAACACCATATAAAAAAATCAACTCAAGGTAAATGAAAGACTTAAATGTTAATCTGAAAAATTATGTATATAAAAAAAGAAACCCTGGAAGGTAAGAAGTGCCATTCTAGACATAGAAACTGGCAAAGATAATGAAGATATCAAAAGTAATTGCAACAAAAGCAAAAATTGACAAATGGGACCTAATTAAACTAATGATCTTTTTCACAGCGAAGGAAAGTATCAACACAGTAAAGTGACAACCTACAGAATAATAGAAAATACTTGCAAACTATGCTTCTGACAAAGGTCTGCTATCCAGAATTCATTAGGAACTAAAACAAGTTTACAAGAAAAACCTCACTTAAAAGATAAAAACATTAAGAAGATGCTTGTCTTCAAAAGAAGACAAACATGTGGCTAACAAGCATATAAAAAAATGCTCATCACTAATCATTACAGAAATGCAAAAGAAAACCACAACAAGAAATCATCTCAAACCAGTGAGAATGGCCATTATCATAATTCAACCATTGTGAAAAGCAGTGTGGTGATTCCTCACTAAACTAAAAACAAAATTACCATTTGACCCAGTAACCTCACAATTGGGTATATACCTAAAAATATACAGATTATTCTATCACAAAGACACATGCACAATCACGTTCATTGCAGCACTATTCACAATAGCAAAGACATGGAATCAGCCTAAATGCCTATCACTGGTAGACTGGATAAACAAAATATGGTATGGTTATATGATGGCACATGCCTGTAATCCAGCACTTTGGGGGCCGAGCCAGGTGGATTGCCTGAGCTCAGGAGTTTGAGACCAGCATGGACAACATGGCAAAATTCCATCTATAAAAAAAAAAAAAAAAAAAAAAAAAAAAATACAAAAAGAAAAATTAGCTAGGCATGGTGGCACAAGCCTTTATTCTTAGCTACTTGGGGAGCTTAGGTAGAAGCGGATAGCTTGAGCCTGAGAAGTTGAGGTTTTAGTGAGCCAAGACCACACCACTGCACTCCAGCCTGAGAAAAAGAGTGAGACCCTGTCTCCAAATATAACAAAACACAAAAAACTTAATAAAAACAAAATATGGGCCAGGTGCAATGGCTCACACTTGTAATCCCAACACTTTGGGAGGCCAAGGCGACGGATCATCGGAAGTCAGGAGTTTGAGACCAGCCTGGCCTACATGGTAAAAACCCATCTATACTAAAAATACAAAAATTAGCTGGGTGTTGTGGCACACACCTGTAATCCTTGTTACTCGGGAGGCAGTGGCAGAAGAACTGCTTGAACCTGGGAGGTGGAGGTTGCAGTGAACTGAGATCATGCCACTGTACTCCAGCATGAGTGACATAGCGAGACTCCATCTCAAAACAAACAAACAAATAATGGTACATAAACATCATGAAATCATGAAATCCTGTGTGGCCATAAAACAAAACAAAAAAACAAAACAAAAAAAAAAGATTATGTCCTTTGCAGCAACATGGAATGAAGCTGGAGATCACTATTCTTAGAAAACTGATGCAGAAACAGAAAACCAAATGCATGCTATTATTTATAAGTAAGAGCTAAATAACAAGAACAAATGAACACAGAGGGGAAAAAAAGACACTGAGGCCTAGTTGAGGATGGAGGGTGGCAGAACTAAAAGGGTCAGAAAAAGTACCTTTTTAGTGCTATGATTAGTACTGCAGTGACAAAATAATCTGCACACCAAACTTCCATGACACAATTTTAGCTGTACAACAAACCTGCATGTGTACCCCTGAACCAACCAAAAATAAAAGTTAAAAGCAAAAAAAGTCCCTGGGTTAGAGAGACTGCAATGCAGGTGGACAGACTGGTCTGCGCAATAGATAGTGGCTCAGGTGGGGCTGTGCAGGGAGATAAGATCATGAACACGTGGTCGACAACCCTAGGCTGGTGGAGAAACAGGTCACTACTGCAGATTCAGTGTCTGAAAACAGAGATATGCCAGGAGACTTGTAGATACTTTTGTAGGTTTTTGGCCAAAAAAACCACTAGGGTCAAAAATGCTGTGGTAAAATTCCTGAGGGTGGTGCCTTGTCCTGAGAGGGGTGTGGACACATCAATGTCTAGTGTTTGTGAGTGGGTGGAAATCCTCTGCTGGCAGCTTTCGCAAAAAGGGGTTTGTCATCAGATCTCTAAGTTTTCAGTCCTCTGTCACCCTGGGAGGAGATCTGAAATCAAAGAACAAGGGGCAGTGTCACAGCCTGTGTAGAGGAGAGCAGAGCCTCCCATTCCCAGACACCTAGAGTTTCATTCCAGGCCAGAAGTCTGTGCTATTTTTCTTCTGGCACCAAATCTGCAGAGTTTGATGAACACCAACAATTCTCCAACATCACCTCATTGTCTAACACTTGAATTCTGACACCACCCAGAGTCAGCATAGATCCTGATTCAGGGCTCAGTCCCAAAACACTGTCCTCACTGCAGATGCCAGTCACAAACTCCATGGGCTCATCTATGCTTCTGACCTACTGTTTAAAAGTTGGGGACTCCCATAACCTTTTTGAAATTCAGTAACCCGATAGAGTTACTCACAGAACTCAGCAGAACACTGTAGTTATATTTACTGGTTTCAAATAAAATATACAACTCCCAAAAAGCCAAATGGAAGTATAGAACCAAGAAAAGAGGTGGGAAAAGATGAAGCACATAGACAATAAACAGCTGTGATTAATAAAATTCTCTATCCTCTGTGTTCTCCAGGAACACTTTATGAAAAGACTCACCCTTCCCATTATGACTTAGATGGTGCTCTCTTTACTTACCTAATACACAGCCAGGAAAACACTCGCATATTTTCTTCTTTTTCTCATTAAAAAAGCAGCTGAATTTGTCTTCAGTGATCAACATAAAATATTTCTTAATCAAAATTCACTTAAGTTTATTTTCTTCCCACAGACTCCTGAACTCTGAGCTATGCTCAGTCTAAGCCACCATACAACCTCATTTTATATCCCTCCTAAGAACACACTGACTTCAGGGTAAAACATTCTCTGATCTAAAACCTGATTATTTCAACCTTCATTTAAACATTCCCCTCACCTTTTTACTAAACTTATTTTCTTATCCTTAGGAAAAAAAGCCCTTTTCTGCCTAATCTTTGCAATCCTTAAAGATCTTATAGTTGGTACTTCCTCCTGTTGCCATACTCCTTTGGAATTCAATTTTTTTTTTTTATTAACATACATGTAACTGGTTTAAAACCTCTCAAAACTGCCTCAAAACAGTAACAATTTTATCTTCAGTAAGACACTCCCAAACCCTTTCTATCTTAACCTTAACTGCATCTGCCTGTGGGGCCCCAGCTTTGCAGGGCTCTGTAGCTTCTCTCACTATGGAGGCTTCTTCCACCGCTGGGGTAAGCAGGCTGGGACATCTGCAGGAAAGGCTTTCCAGAAGGAACTAACTGGGCCTTTAATAACCTCCTTTTGCTCGCTCAAAATTAACCTCAGTTTGCAGTCATTCGGCTCAAGCTTTAATTACCATGTCAGAGTCATTCACTTAGTTTTTGAAACTAAGTGTTTGAAAAAATCCAGCAAAATGATCCAAAAACATATAAGAAAATTTTAAGGTGCTTGTATTTTGTACCTCAGTAAGAGAAAGAAAGGTATTTATTTCTTTTGGACAATAAAGTATTATTTTACTTTTTGTATTAAAAATCATGTGGTAAACAGTTATATGGGAACACTTCTAGGAGGTACCAAGTTTCATCACATAAAATTTAGCATTAAACTCAGAAATCGAAATAACAGGATATAGAACAAAGATATTTACTTTAGGAAATTCACCCTGTAAAAAAAGAAACTGATGTTTTCACGAATCTATGTAACTCCCCAATTATCTACCACATTTGCTTGTGGAAATATATTAATTCTCTACAGCCGAAATGGAAGAACAATTTTTCTTAATTTTTTTCTCAGTAGCTAACATTCTAAAAGCTAGATGGAATTCTGTTTGAAATCATTCAGCCATAAACAACACACCAGAAGGCTGGGCACAGTGGCTTACACCCGTAATCCCAGCACTTTGGGGGGCCAAGGCAGGCGGATCATGAGGTCAGGAGATCGAGAGCACCCTGGCTAACAAGGTGAAAACCCGTCTCTGCTAAAAATACAAAAAAATTAGCTGGGCATGATGGTGGGCACATGTAGTCCCAGCAACTCGGGAGAGTGAAGCAGGAGAACGGCATGAACCTGGGAGGCAGAGTTTGCAGTGAGCTGAGATCCCACCACTGCACTCCAGCCTGGGTGACAGAGTGAGACTCTGTCTCAACAAAAAACAAAACAAAACAAAACAAACCTGAGAAAACTTCTAAATTCACTCTGAGAAAAAGGTGAATGAGAATTTTCAACAAATATATAATTAGGTATTATTTTCTGAAACTCACCTTTTTTATGCCCTTTGTAAATATTTTCTTACCTTTCAAGCCCTACTAATAAAATGCAATTTACAGTTAAAAAACTGAGGTCAGCCGGGCACAGTGGCTCACACCTGCAATCCCAGCACTTTGGGAGGCCAAGGTGGGCAGATTACTTGAGGTCAGAATTTTGAGCTCAAACAGCCTGGCCAACATGGCAAACCCCCATCTCTACTAAAAATACAAAAAGTAGCACTGCAGAGATTGCACCACTGCACTACAGCCTGGGCGACAGAGGAAAACACTGTCAAAAAAAAAAAAAAAAAAAAAAAACACACACACACACACACACACACACACAAAAACCTGGTCAAAATAAGTGAAGAAATCACTTAATCATTTCAAGGTACAGATATGTCTGACTCGTGTGTCAAGTCAGGCCATTCAATTACTTTAGAGATTCTCCCACCCCATCCTGTTCACTTAAGTGCTCAATAATCATTCTCTCAGGAGACTCTGAACAAACTCTGCCCCAGTGAGTGCCCCAGGTATATTTCACTTTGCAACTTCTTGCACCATCTCACTGGGATCAGTTTTTTTTCTTTGTCTTTGGAGTGCTATTTTGTTTCACAAACTTTTTACCATTTTTCTATCACTATTTTTCTGTCCCCTAAGAGAATCCAGGGGCAAAAATTATTTTGGTTTCCCCTTCACTACCAGCATCTGATTGTCTGAACAGCAACGCGTCTCCAAGAAATGGAAGCTGGGTTGGGTAAAGACAATATTAGTATCTCAAGGGGGTAGCTTTCCAAAAAAAACAGCGCACCAGAAGATGCCTCTCAGTCAAAGGGCATTCACCTGCTCTCTTCAGAGGCTCCACTCCATACCTCAGGTTGTCTTAGGGGAGAAAATGACCCAGGAACTGATATTCACTAGACACTCTCGCAGACATAGCCATGGCGGGTATCCTGGTTTTTCCCCAGACAGTACTGAATCTCAGGTCCAAGAAAAAATTGAAGGGTAGCTGAGGACACGTCTCCCTATAAAGTTTCCAAAGGGAAACCTTGACCCAAAAACATTCTGGTATCTGTGTCTAGAAAAAATATTTACAAACAGAAAACAAATTTTTTTAAATGTGCCATCAAATGCTTTGTCAAAAAAATGATTAAAACAGGTATCAAAATGTACACTAAAGGACAAATAGTTGATAATATGAATAAGGGAGGGGAAATTGGCATTTGGGAATGTCACAAGGAAGTGGAAATTAAGTATTTTACTGCAAGCCAGAGTCAGGCTGGAGAAATAGGGGATGGGGGATAGACTTGAGGCCCTGCTTGGGACACATGTGAAAAATGCAATGAAACAGCAGTTCCTTGTGGGGTGTGCAAATAATTAAGTGGCTGGCAGTTAGATTGAAGAGGCTCTAGTTCCTAAATTCTACTTTTAAAAAACCTAATCCGGCCAGGCGCGGTGGCTTACACCTGTAATCCCAGCACTTTGGGAGGCCGAGGCGGGTGAAACACGAGGTCAGGAGATCGAGACCATCCTGGCTAACACCGCGAAACCCCATCTCTACTAAAAATAGAAAAATTAGCCGGGCGTGATGGCGGGTGCCTGTAGTCCCAGCTACTCGGGAGGCTCTGAGTCCGGAGACTGGCGTGAATCCGGGAGTCGGAGCTTGCAGTGAGCCTAGATCGCGCCACCGCCCTCCAGCCTGGGCCACAGGGCCAGACTCCGTCTCAAAAAAAAAAAAAAAAAAAAAGTTAAGGGGGCGTGGTGGCGCATGCCTGTAATCCCAGCTACTTGGGAGGCTAAGTCAGGAGAATCACTTGAACCTGGTAGGCGGAGATTGCAGTGAGCCCAGACGGTGCCACTGAGCTCCAGCCTAGGCGACAGAGTGAGACTTTGTCTCAAAAAAACAAACTAATTCAAATGCACTTTTTGTAAATTACTATATTGGGGAAAAAAATTCAGGCTTAAGAAACTATAAACTGCCAATTAATCTCTGACTACATAATCAAGAAATTTCCATCTTGATAGTACAAACTAAGAAACTACCTAACTGTACCTAACCAATTACTGAATTTGGTTTTCTTCATTATGCGCCTTATAAAACTCTTCCGTCAAATCCCTTCAATAGACCATAAACTACAACCCATAGCTGGGTGCTCTACAATTTTGGAATCACTCTTTGGATAAATTCTTTAATATTTGTGCGCTGACTTCCGCAAATTTTTAATAGGAAGAAACAGGAGCTGGGAACCTCAGGGACCAAAGCTCTTTCCATTCATGAACCCACACGCGGAGTCAGGATTCTCCTCTGACGACCCTACCATGGTCCCTGCACATATGGGAGAGACTCCGCGCTGCGGGTGCAGAGCTGCCCCAAGAGGTCTCCAGGCCAGGGCACAGTTATAGCGCAGGTTAGAGACAGGACGCCCGGGGGCCGGGTGTCAGCGCAGCCGCCATCTTATGGCTGAAGCGGACTGAGGTGGAGCTAGGCAAGGAGAACTTCGGGCACAGATTGTGGAGCTGACTGCGGGGAGGCCTGAGTCCCGCCACAGCCGGTTCCAACCAGCCCCGGCCACTCTCTCCGGATGTCGGACCCGGCACACTCACCATGTCTAGGCTTCCAGGGGGTCCTGGCGACTTAGCTGTGGATCTCCCAATACCTGCAGGTCACAGGACCACAGGAGCTGGGCCTCTAGGAGGAGAGGACACACAGCAGCAAGCACCACACCTTGACCTCCGGCTGCGGCGAGAGCCAAAGGTCCGACCACATCCCGGAAGTCGCCCTGTCCGCTCCAGCTGAATGCCTGATTGGACGGTCCCAGCCCAGAGTCCCTGATTGGATGATGTTTAAGGCCCCGCCCCTTCGGGCCCTGAGTGACAGAAGATGTTATCAGATGCTTCTGATGACAAAAGGCTGCAGCCTTTCCAGGCAGGGCTTCCTCCCTGAGCTGAGCCAGGCCCACCCCAGAGCACGGGAAAATTCTTTCTCTTCTTTACTCTCTTTTTAAATGTATTCCAGCCGGGCGCGGTGGCTCAAGCCTGTAATCCCAGCACTTTGGGAGGCCGAGATGGGCGGATCACGAGGTCAGGAGATCGAGACCATCCTGGCTAACACGGTGAAACCCCGTCTCTACTAAGAAATACAAAAAATAGCCGGGCGAGGTGGCAGCGCCTGTAGTCCCAGCTACTCGGGAGGCTGAGGCCGGAGAATGGCGTGAACCCGGGAGGCGGAGCTTGCAGTGAGCTGAGATCTGGCCACTGTACTCCAGCCTGGGCTACAGAGCGAGACTCCGTCTCAAAAAAAAAAAAAAATAAAAAAAATAAATGTATTCGAAATGTGAACAAATATAGTTTACTGCCATGTTAATAATACATAAAACTTTTGTTCAACAGTAAATCATTTTTTACTTTAGTAATAGTGTATTATCAATACTGAAGGCCGGGCGTGATGGCTTACTCCTTTAATGGCGTCAGTTTGGGTGGCCGAGGCGGGCGGATCACCTGAGGTCAGAAGTTCAAGACCAGCCTAGTTGACCTGGTGAAACCCCTTCTCCGCTAAAAATACAAAAATTAGTCAGGTGTGGTGATGGGTGCCTGTAATCCCAGCTACTCAGGAAGCTGAGGCAGGAGAATCATTTGAACCCAGGAGGTGGAGGTTGTAGTGAGCCGAGATTGGGCCATTGCACTCCAGCCTGGGCAACAAGAGTGAAACGCCATCTCAAAAAAACAAAACAAAAAAAAACTAAACCTAATTTTAGTAAAATCTTATAAATAAATCCATCAAATTTGTCATTTTTGAACACTCTAGATTTTCACATAAATTTTATACTCTCTTTTTTGTTTGTTTGTTTGTTTGTTTGTTTGTGACAGTCTCCCTCTGCCGCCCAGGCTGGAGTGCAGTGGCGCGATCTCAGCTCACCGAAAGCTCCACCTCCCGGGTGCAAGTAATTCTCCTGCCCCAGCCTCCCCAGAAGCTGGGATTACAGGCGCTTGCCACCACGCCTGGCTAATTTTTGTCTTTTTAGTAGAGACAGGGTTTCACCATGTTGAGGTCAGGTCTCAAACTCCTGACCTCAGGCAATCCGCCCACCTCAGCCTCCCAAAGTGCTGGGATTACAGGCATGAGCCATGGCGCCTGGCCTTATAATCTCTTATAATTTTTTAACTTTTTCTATTTTATTTTATTAGACTTTTTTTTTTTTTAACTTGAAACCACCTTTATTTTTATCTTTTTTTGTTTTTAGACAAATGTTGCTCTGCCAGCCAGGCCAGAATGCAATGGCATGATCTCAGCTCACAGCAACCTCCCCCTTCCTGGGTTCAAGCGATTCTTCTGCCTCAGCCTCCCAAGTAGCTGGGATTACAATCGCCCACCACCACACCCAGCTAATTTAGCATGATGGCCTGAACCTGTAGTACCAGTTATTCAGGGACTGAAGTAGGAGGACTGCCTGAGCCCAGGAGGTTGTGGCTGCAGTGAGCCCTGATCAAGCCACTGCTCTCCATTCTGGGTGACAGAGTGAGACCATTTCTGGGAAAAAAAAGCCAAAGCATATAAACTTCAACTTATGGGGTTTTGGGGGTTTTATTTTTGTCTTAAATTGTTATATTTCGTAGTTTTGGGGTACAGGTAGTATTTGGTTACATGGATAAGTTCTTTTGTGGTGATTTCTGAGATTTAGGTGCACCAATCGCCCAAGCAGTGTGCACTGTATCCAACATGTAGTCTCTCATCCCTCACTCCCTCTCCCACCCTTCCCGCTGTGTGCCCAGAGTCCATTATATAATTCTTTTTAATTTTTAATTTTTTAATTTTTTTTTTTTTTTTTTTTTTTTGAGACGGAGTTTTGCTCTTGTTGCCCAGGCTAGAGTACAATGGTGCGATCTCGGCTCACCGCCACCTCCGCCTCCCAGGTTCTAGCGATTCTCCTGCCTCAGTCTTCCCGAGTAGCTGGGATTACAGGCATGCGCCACCATGCCCGGCTAATTTTGTATTTTTAGTAGAGACAGGGTTTCTCCATGTTGGTCAGGCTGGTCTTGAACTCCCAACCTCAGGTGATCGCCTGCCTCGGCCTCCCAGAGTGCTGGGATTACAAGCGTGAGCCACCGCGCCTGGCCCCATTATATAACTTTTATGCCTTTGCATCTTCATAGCTTAGCTCCCACTCATAAGTGAGGACACACAATATTTGGGGTTTTATCCCTTCTTTTCTTTACTTTTCTTCTTTTTTTTTTTTTCCGAGAGGGAGTTTGCTGTGATTACAGGCATGAGCCACCCGTGCCTGGTCCATTTTTTGATGTTTTAATTATGGTCTTTTCTGTTTGTATGTTTGTTTGTTTTTGAGATGGAGTCTCGCTCTCTGGCCCAGACTGGAGTGCAGTGGTGAAATCTCGGCTCACTGCAACCTCCGCCTCCCGGGTTCAAGCGATTCTCCAGCCTCAGCCTCCGGAGCAGCAGGGATTACAGACATAAGCCATCGCACCCTGCTAATTTTTGTGTTTTTAGTAGAGGCGGGGTTTTACCATGTTGGCCAGGCTCCTCTGGAACTCCTGACCTCAGGTGATCCACCAGTCTTGGTCTCCCAAAGTGCTGGGATTACAGGCATCAGCCAAAATGACCAGTCAATTATGGTCATTCTTGCAAGAGTAAGGTGGTATCACATTGTGGTTTTGATTTGCATTTCCCTGATCATTAATCATCAGTGATGTTCAGTATTTTTTTTTGTTCTTGGCCATTTGTATATTTTCTTTTGAGAATTGTTTAAGTCACATCTGTCTTTGTTTTTGTTGCATTTGCTTTGGGGTTCTTGGTCATGCACTCTTTGCCCACGTCAATGTCTAGAAGAGTTTTTCCAATGCTTTAGAATTCGGGTAGTTTCAGGTCTTAGATTAAAGTATTTGATCCATCTTGAGTTAATTTTTTTATAAGGTGAGAGATGAAGATCCATTTTTTTTTTTTTTTTTGAGACGGAGTCTCGCTGTGTCGCCCAGGCTGGAGTGCAGTGGCGTGATCTCAGCTCTGCCCCCCAGGTTCAAGCAATTCTCTGCCTCAGCCTCCTGAGTAGCTGGAATTACAGGCACCCGCCACCATACCCAGCTAAATTTTTTTTTGTATTTTTAGTAGAGACGGGGTTTCACCATCTTGTCCAGGCTGGTCTTGAACTCCTGACCTCGTGATCCACCCACCTCAACCTCCCTAAAGTCTGGGATAACAGGTATGACCCTCTGTGCCCAGCCGAAGACCCAGTTTTATTCTTCAATATGTGGCTTCCCAATTATGCCAGCACCATTTATTGAATAGGGTGTTCTTTCCACACTTTATATCTTTGTTTACTTTGTCAAACATCAGTTGGCTGTAAGTATTTGGGTTTATTTCTGGTTTCGCTATTGTGTTTCATTGGTCTAAATGTCTATTTTTATACCCATACAATGCTGTTTTGGTAACTATACCCTTGTAGTATAGTTCGAAGTCAGATAATGTGATGCCTTCAGATTTGTGTGTGTGTGTGTTTTTGGTTTTGTTGGTTTTTTTTTTCTTCTTGCTTTAACTATGGAGGCTCTCTTTTTATTTTATATAAATTTTAGGATTTTTTTTAGTTCTGTGAAGAAGAATAATGCTATTTTGATGGAAATTACATTGAATTTGCAGATTGCTTTTGGTTGGTTTATCATTGTTGCAATAGGATTGCTACCCATCCATAAGCATGAAATATGTTTCCATTTGTTTCCACTGTCTGTGATTTCTTTTAGCAACATTTTGTAATTTTTCTTGTAGAGATCTTTCACCACCTTGGTTAGACATATTCCTAATTATTATTTTTTTTGCAGCTATTTTTAAATGAGTTGAGTTCTTAATTTAATTCCTAGTTTGGTCACTGTTAGTGTACACCAGTGCCACTAATCTGTGCACATTGATTTTGTATCCTGAAATTTTACTGAATTTACGTATCAGATCGAAAAGCTTTTTTTTCTTTTCTTTTTTTTTTTTTGAGACAAGTCTTAGTCTGTCGCCCAGGCTGGAGTGCAGTAGCATGATCTCAGCTCACTGCAACCTCTGCCTCCTGGGTTCAAGTGATTCTCCTGTCTCAGCCTCCCTAGTAGCTGGGATTACACCCACTTGCCACCGCGCCTGGCTAATTTTTGTATTATTGGTAGAGACGGGGTTTTACCACGTTGGCCAGGCTGGTCTTGGACTCCTGACCTCAGGTGATCCACCTGCCTCCACCTCCCCAATTGCTGGGATTACAGGCTTGAGTCGCTGCACCCAGCCCTAAAAGCTTTTTAGATGAGTGTTTAGGGTTTCCCAGCTATACAATTATACCATTGATAAGCAGTGACAGTTTGACTTCCTTTTTACCAATTTAGATGCTGTTTATTTTTTGCTTTACTCTGATTGCTCTGGCTAAGACTTCCATTACTATGTTGAATAGAAGTGGTGAGAGTGGGCATTATTGTCTTGTGTTCTCAGAAAAAATCCTTCCAACTTTTTCCCGTTCAGTGTAATGTTGGCTGTTTATCATAGATAGTTTTTGTTTTGTTTTGTTTTGTTTTGTTTTGTTTTTCCCGTACGGAGTCTTGTTCTGTCACCCAGGCTGGAGTGCAATGGCACAATCTCCGCTCACTGCAATTTCCACCTCTGGGACTCAGCCTCCCCAGTAGCTGGGACCACAGGCACCCGCCATCATTCCTGGCTAATTTTTGTATTTTTGTACAGATGAGGTTTCACTATGTTGACCAGGCTGATCTCAAACTCCTGACCTCAGGTGATCCGCCCACCTCTGCCTCTCAAAGTATTGGAATTACAGGCGAGAGCCACCACACCTGGCCTGTCATAGATGGCTTTTATGACCTTACAATATGTTCCCTCTATCCCAATTTTGCTGAGGATTTTAATCATAAAGGGATGCTGGATTTTGCCAAATGATTTTTCTGTGTATTTTGAGATAATCATATAATTTTTGGTTTTAATTCTGTTTATTTGGTGGATAACATGTATTGACTTACCTATGTTAAATCATCTCTGCATCCCTAGCAGACTGACTTCAAGTGATCCACCCGCCTCATCCTACCAAAGTGCTAGGATTACAGGCATGAGCCACTGCACCCAGCGGCAATTTTTTATTACTAGTTTAATCTTGCTACTTATTATTGGTCTGTTCAGAGTTTTTATTTCTTCCTGGTTTAATTTAGGAGGGTTGTACATTTCCAGGAATTTATGGAATTCCTCTAGGTTTTCTAGTTTGAGCATGTAAAGGTATTCATACTAGCTTTGAATTATCTTTTATTTCTTTCTTTTTATTTTTTTTTTTGAGATGGAGTCTCGCTCTCTCGCCCAGGCTGCAATGCAGTGCCCGGATCTTGGCTCACTGCAAGCTCCGCCTCCCAGGTTTACACCATTCTCCTGCCTCAGCCTCCTGAGTAGCTGGGACTAGAGGCGCTGGTCACCACACCTGGCTAGTTTTTTGTATATTTTAGTAGAGATGGGGTTTCACCGTGTTAGCCAGGATGGTCTCAATCTTCTGACCTCGTGATCTGCCCGTCTCGGCCTCCCAAAGTGCTGGGATTACAGGCTTGAGCCATCGCGCCTGGCCAAAAACTCAGAATGATCTTTTATTTCTTATTGAGCATATTTGGATCTTCCTTCTGCTTTTCTGGGTTAATCACACCAATAGTCTATCAATTTGGTTTATCTTTTCAAATAACTAGTTTATTGTTTTATTTACCTTTTATATTTTTTAAGTTTCAATTTTATTTAGTTCTGCTCTGATTTTTTTTTTTTTTTTTCTGCTGGGTTTGGTTTGTTCTTATTTCTCTTGTTCCTTGAGGTGTAATCTTAGGTTGTTTATTGTGGTGTTTTGAACTTTTTGATGTGTGTATTTAATGCTATGAACTTTCCTCTTAGCACTGCTTTTGCTGTATCCCAGAGGTTTTAATATGTTGTGACACTATTATTCAGTTTAAAGAGTTCTTTAATTTCCATCTTGATTTCATTGTGGATGCAACAGTCATTCAGGAGCAGGTTATTTAATTTTCATGTATTTGTATGGTTTTGAGTGTTCCTATTGGAATTGATTTCTAATTTTATTCCACTGCGGTCTAAGACAGTACTTGATAAAATTTTGATATTGTTAAATTTATTCAGGGGCTGGGCATGGTGGCTCACGCTTTAATCCCAGTACTTTGGGAGGCCAAGGCAGGCAGATAACCTGAGGTCAGAAGTTCAAAACCAGCCTGGCCAATATGGTGAAACCCCATCTCTACTAAAAATACAAAGCAGGCACGCATGGCGGCATGTGCCTGTAATCCCAGCTACTTGGAAGGCTGAGGCAGCAGAATCCCTTGAACCTGGGAGGCAGAGGTTGCTGTGAGCTAAAATTGCACCATTGCACTCCAGCCTTAGTGACGGAGTGAGACGCTGTTACAAAAAAAAAAAAAAAAATTCAGACTTGTGTTGTGACCTATTGTATGGTCTATCTTGAAGAATGTTTTATGTGCTGATGAAAAAAATATATATTCTGCAGTTGCTGGGTAGAATATTCTGTAAAGATCTGTTAAGTCCATTTGTTCTAAGTTATAGTTTAAGCCCATTGATTTTTGTTTGTTTGTTTGTTTGACTTTCTGTCATGATGACCTGTGTAATGCTGTAAGTAACGTATAAAAGTCCCCCACTATTTTTATGTTGTTGTCTATCTCACTGCATTTCTTAAGGTACAACTTAGGTGAAACAAGAAAATTTATCTTTCTGAAGCATGGAGTTAATATTTTAGGCTAAAATATATTCTTTTTCTTTGAGATGGAGTCTTACTCTGTTGCCCAAGCTGGAGTGCAGTGGCGTGATCTTGGCTCACTGCAACCTCTGCCTCCCTGCAACCTCTGCCTCCCAGGTTCATGTGATTCTCCTGCCTCAGACTCTTGAGTAGCTGGAACTGTAGGCGCCCGCCACCAGGCATGGCTAATTTTTCTGTTTTCAGTAGAAACAAAGTTTTACCATATTGGCCAGGCTGGTTCCGAATTCCTAACCTCTGGTGATCTGCCTGCCTTGGCCTCCCCAAGTGTTGGGATTACGGACATGAGCCACCATGCCTGGCCTTAAATTTACCGTTTATGGTTTTTTAAAAATATATAATATTATATGATCTGCAAACAGCAACTCTTTACTTACTTGTCTTCAATTTCCATGGCTTTAAACAATGTATTTTTGCCTAACTCTTCTGCTACATACTTCCAGGGTTATGTTAAAATGGAAACATTGACAATGGGCACAATATAGTTTTGCTTTGCATTGGTTTTTGAAAATTTCATTGAACGAAAACCTCTGCAAGTTTATATAAACTGGTAACAAGAGGCAAAGATCCCATATTTATAGGATGACCTCTTCATTTGTAATAGGCAGAGGGGGTAGATTGGTCACAAGGCTGCTGCGCCTACAGAGGATTTACCTTTAGTTGGCTTGTTACAAAAGGCTTGGGTAGTTGTAATTCCCATTTTATTATTGGACAGACTGAATATCCTTCAGGACATTCATCTGCAGAGCAGACACTAGGGGAAGTTGTTGCAGTCAGGTCTGCATATGGTGGGCCTTATGTCACGATGTGGATGAGGATGCCTTTCACTGAGTACCAGAGAGCATCTTCCCAGGTCACTGTGTGGGATTCTACTTCAGCAAAATCGGCCATGAACTGTGGCTTGGAGCTAGAAGTAAAATGTTAAACTGTATGGCTACAAATGGGTGTTTTCCTCCAGGCCTCTGGAAGAGCAGAAGCTCTCCCAGGTTTTGACTGGGAGGAGTTTGGAATGGTTATAGGGTAAGTTCAGAATTCTCAGTGGGAGCAAGTTGGGTTGGTTATTTTTTGGTCTATAGCCAAGAACAGAGGTTCTGTAGTTTGCCACCTTAATAGAAGCCTGTCTCCTAAAAAGAACGTTCCAGGCCGGGCGCAGTGGCTCAAGCCTGTAATCCCAGCACTTTGGGAGGCCGAGGCGGGCGGATCACAAGGTCAGGAGATCGAGACCACAGTGAAACCCCGTCTCTACTAAAAATACAAAAAATTAGCCGGGCGCGGTGGCGGGCGCCTGTAGTCCCGGCTACTCGGGAGGCTGAGGCAGGAGAATGGCGTGAACCCGGGAGGCGGAGCTTATAGTGAGCTGAGATCCGGCCACTGCACTCCAGCCTGGGCGACAGAGCGAGACTCCGTCTCAAAAAAATAAATAAATAAATAAATAAATAATAAATAATAAAAAATAAAAAGAACGTTCCTCAATCTTGGGCTTTAGGAGGGTTTGACAACTCCATCCCTGTAT
Organism: Macaca fascicularis; assembly: GCF_037993035.2. NCBI lineage: Eukaryota > Metazoa > Chordata > Mammalia > Primates > Cercopithecidae > Macaca > Macaca fascicularis. Next base: position 22,782,658 of record NC_088393.1, on the reverse strand, counting down.
CTCAAAGCTCTTTTGAAGGTACTTGTTTGAGACATGAAGTCTTTTTACATAATACAGGCTGGTCTTGAAATTCTGGCCTGAAGAAATTCTTCAACCTCAATGTATTATGTAGCTATCATTACAGGTATGAGCCAGGTTGCCTGGATCTTTCATAAAGACATTTTTGTCAGGGATGGCTCACAAGTTTTTTGCTATCAGGGGATAAAAAAATAGGTCACCTGGCCGGGCATGGTGGCTCACACCTATAATCCCAGCACTTTGGGAGGCCAAGGTGGGTGGATCACAAGGTCAGGAGATCGAGACCATCCTGGCCAACATGGTGAAACCCCGTCTCTGCTAAAAATACAAAAATTAGCTGGACATGGTGGTGGACACCTGTAATCCCAGCTACTCGGGAGGCTGAGGCAGAAGAATTGCTTGAACCCAGGAGGCGGAGGTTATAGTGAGCCAAGATTGAGCCACTGCACTCCAGCCTGGGCGACAGAGAGAGACTCCATCTCAGAAATAAAAAAAGAAAATAGGTCACCTTTTTTATTATTATTATTATTATTATTATTTTACTGATGTTGCTCTCCCTATACATTTTTACTTTCTATTTTCTATTTCAAATTTCTCTGTTATTTTAGATTCAGACATTTAGGACATGTTAGAATTTACGTGTTATGCCTGAAGTAAATTAGATAATTAGTAGGCATTCCATATTTACTAAAATATTTAGTTATACATTTAAGTTTGCTGCAGACAGAAAGGAATTATATGATTTCCATTCACTTTCTTCAGCTTATATTTAAATAATAAAGTAAGTTCTTCCCAGATATTTGTTTTATATATCAGAGGCTTTAATTATATTCTGCAAGATTTTTTTTTATTTATTTAGCAAGGTAAGACTATTCTTTTTTTTTTTCTTCTCTTTTTTTTTGACACGGAGTCTGGCTCTGTTGCCCAGGCTGGAGTTCACTGGCGGGATCTCAGCTCACTGCAAGCTCCACCTCCCGGGTTTACGCCATTCTCCTGGCTCAGCCTTCCAAGTAGCTGGGACTACAGGCGCCCGCCACTTTGTCCGGCTAGTTTTTTGTACTTTTTAGTAAAGACCGGGTTTCACCGTGTTAGCCAGGATGGTCTCAATCTCCTGACCTCGTGATCCGCCCGTCTCGGACTCCCAAAGTGCTGGGATTATAGGCTTGAGCCACCGCGCCCAGCCCCGGTAAGACTATTCTTTGCTTCTAAAGTTAAATTACAGCAGTTTCATTTTGTGTAAGAATAGCATAGATTCTTTAAGAATATATGTAGCATATATTGTGTAAGAATAGCATATATAAACATGACATTTATGAAATTTACCTCTAGTTTTCTTTAATGCTTATTTATTAAAAGCTTATCATTAGAATCTTCTATTTATGATTATATTGCAATTTCTCTTAAATTTTACTGCCATGCAGTGCATGTCGATGATTCAAAATACCTGCCTTCCATGAGTACACAGATACAGTCAAATATTGTAGTTATCTAGGCAGTCTTTTTAATGGTACATCAATGTTGCATACCAGATCTTATGAGTAAACATTACTTTTATTATTATTTTGCAGTTCTATAGGTGTGCTTTTTAGTGTCAGTTTCTTAATATCAGTGTATTGTGTTTTCTTGTTTTACTTACATATTGTAATTCTAGACAATTTGCAATTCTGTTTGTGCACTTTAAGTCATTGTAGGGTTTAGTTAAGAAATAAATTAGCCATATGTCTATCACCATCAGATTATATGTTTCTGTTTTTATCTATAAATATGACCCCAATTATGATTATGGCTTATCTCGTATATATTCTTTCTTAGTTGATTTTCAGTGGTGGTTTTATCTTGTCTGAGCAGTTGTGGAAATAATCTTTTTTTTTTTTTTTTTTTTTTTTTTTTGAGACGGAGTCTCGCTGTGTCTCCCAGGCTGGAGTGCAGTGGCGTGATCTCGGCTCACTGCAAGCTCCGCCTCCCGGGTTCACGCCATTCTCCCGCCTCAGCCTCCCAAGTAGCTGAGACTACAGGCGCCTGCCACCACGCCCGGCTAGTTTTTTGTATTTTTAGTAGAGACGGGGTTTCACCATGTTAGCCAGGATAGTCTCGATCTCCTGACCTCGTGATCCACCCGCCTCGGCCTCCCAAAGTGCTGGGATTACAGGCTTGAGCCACCGCGCCCGGCCGGAAATAATCTTATTTTCACCCTGTGTTTAATAATGAATATATATTTCCTTTGTGTGAGAGAAACACTTTTGTGATTTGAAGGTAATTTTAGAAAATATTTATAATTCTGCATTTAGTTTTCCTTCTAAAATAATTTTTTTAAAAACAGATAACATAAAATTGATTATTTAAAAATCTATTTAAGTGTACATTTTATGGCCAGGCATGGTAGTGGCTCACCTCTGTAATCCCAGAAACTTAAGAGGTCAAAACAGGAGGATCACTTGAGCCCAAACATTTGAGACAAGCTGAGGAAACATGCAAAGACCTGCTCTACACAAAAAACTTTAAAATAACAAGCCATGGTGGTGTGCACCTGTGGTTCCAGCAACCTGCGAGATCAAGGGACAAGGAGCACTTTATCCTGGGAGTTTGAGGCTGAAGTGAGCCATAATTTTGCCACTGCACACCAGCTTGGGTGACAAAGTGAGACCCTCTGTCAAACAAAAAGCTGTGGATTTCAGGCATGTTAAAGTATATTCACCTGGTTATGCGAAAGGCTTCTAGAGGTTCTACATCGTTTAAAACTAAAACTCAATACCCACTAAGTAACAACTGCCCATTTTACCCTCTCTCCAGCCCTTGGCAAACACCTTTCCAGTTTCTGTTTTTATGAGTCTGACTATTTAACTTGTCTCATGTAAATGGAATCATGTAGTATCTATCATTTTGTTACTGGTTTATTTCACGTTACATAATATTTTCAAAATTTACCTTAAAATGTGACAAGATTTTCTTTTTTAAGCCTGAATAGGCCGGGCGCGGTGGCTCAAGCCTGTAATCCCAGCACTTTGGGAGGCCGAGACGGGTGGATCACGAGGTCAGGAGATCGAGACCATCCTGGCTAACACGGTGAAACCCCGTCTCTACTAAAAAATACAAAAAACTAGCCGGGTGAGGTGGCAGGTGCCTGTAGTCCCAGCTACTGGGGAGGCTGAAGCAGGAGAAAGGCGTAAACCCGGGAGGCAGATCCATCAGTGAGCTGAGATCCGGCCACTGCACTCCAGCCTGGGAGACAGAGCGAGACTCCGTCTCAAAAAAAAAAAAAAAAGCCTGAATAATATTCCATGTCTATATATGTTAAATTTTTTTTTGATGTATTTATAAATCAAGGGACATCTAAGTTGTTTCAGCCTTTTGACTTTTGTGAATTCTGGTACAATAAGCATAAACGTTTAAATATCTCTTCCAGGTTCTGTGTTGCATACTTTGGAAATAAATTTATAAGTAAGATTGCTATAATTGGTTATAATTTTATGTTTAATTATCTGAGGAACATTTGTAACATTTTAAAATAATGCCTGCATCTTTGTTTTCCACCAACAATTAACATAGGTTTCATTTTCATAGCATCATCAACAGATTTGGTTTTCTTAAAAAATCGTTAGTGGCTATTCTAATGGGTGTGAAGTTATTTTGTCTTTCATTGTAATTTTTATGCATTCCTCTACAAAATAGTAATTTTGTGTGTCTGTTCAAATACTCTTCCTGTTTATACTTTTGATAAAAATTTAGTTTAATTAGTTTTCCATTTCTAAATCCCATTATTCAACTTTATTGTTCAGTTTTAAGAGTTGCTTATATATTCTGAATATTAACTTCTATCACATGTGATTTGCAAATATTTTCACTGATTTCCTAGGAGGCATTGTCACTCTCTTGAATTTGTTTTTGATGTTCAAAAATTTCTAAGTATATTTCAGTTAAATTTTTCTGTTCTTTTCTTTGTTACTTATGCATTTAATGTCATTAAAGAAAATGATTCCAAGGCCAATGTCACGTCTTTTCTCCACATTTTTTTAAAGAGATTTGTTAGCTATTTTTTATATCTAAGTATTTTATTTAAATTTTTTTTGCATATGGTTCAAGGAAAAAATCCAGCTTTATCAGTGCAGATATTCAGTTTTCAGCATTAATTTTTGAAGATATTATCTTTTCTTTCTTGTGTGCTCATGGTAGCTTTGTGGAAGATCGCTTATTTACAGAAGGATTCATTTCTGGGCTCCCTATTCTGATTTATCATCTGTTTATCCATCTTTGTGTCAGTACTACATTGTTTTGTTATAGCTTTTAACATGTTTTGAAATGAGAAAGTATATTGGCTCCTCTTTTTCATGGGCGTTTGGCTATAGTTCATAATCAAATTTAAAAACTTTAAAGAATATTTCTGTTTAAACAACCTGTGCTATTAGTATTTTTATAGAAATTACGTCGAATTTGTTTACCACTATAGGTTGTATTGACATCTTAACAAAATTAAATATTTGAGCAAGAACATGTTAGTGATTGATTGATTGATTGATTGATTGATTTTGAGATGGAGTCTCACTCTTGACACCCAGGCTGGAGTGCACTGGCAAGTTCTTGGCTCACTGCAACCTCCGCCTCCCGGGTTCAAGCAATTCTCCTGCCTCAGCCTCCCGAGTAGCTGGGATTACAGGCGCCTGCCACCACTCCCAGCTAATTTTTTGTAGTTTTAGTAGAGACAGGGTTTTGCCATGTTGGGAAGGCTGGTCTTGAACTCCTGACTTCAAGTGATCCACCCACCTCGGCCTCCCAAAGGATCTTGCTATATTTTTGGGGTTATTTTTGAGATAGAGCCTCACTGTGTCATCCAGGCAGGAGTGCAGTGGCATGATCTCGGCTCAACACAACCTCTACCTTCTGGGTTCAAGTGATTCTCCTGATTCAGTCTCCTGAATAGTTGGGATTACAGGCACCCTCCATCATGTCTGGCTAATTTTTTTTGTATTTTTAGTAGACACGGGGTTTCATCATGTTGGTCAGTCTGGTCTCAAACTCTTGACATTAGGTATTCCAGCCACCTCGGCCTCCAGCAAAGTGCTGGAATTACAGGCGTGAGCCACGGTGCCCAGTTCTTGTGTTTAATTTTTATATACTTTTGGGTTTTCCTGTTTTACATTTACTTTTAAGTTAGAATAATACCATCAGCAAATCTGTCCTGCCAAATAAAAAGAGAAAAACCTTTCAAAATAACCACATTTTGAAAAAGCACACTGGCACTGCATAAGCCCTACATACAAAGAATGCTGAAAAGCATCCCACTTATTCTAAAATTGACCACATAATTGGAAGTAAAACACTCCTCAGCAAATGCAAAAGAACAGAAATCATAACAAACAGTCTCTCAGACCACAGTGCAATCAAATTAAAACTCTGGATTAAGAAACTCACTCAAAACCACACAATTACATAGAAACTGAACAACCTGCTCCAGAATGACTACTGAGTAAATAACAAAATGAAGGCAGAAATAAATAAGTTCTTTGAAACCAATGAGAACAAAGACACAACATACCAGAATCTCTGGAACACAGACAAAGCAGTGTCTAGAGGAAAATTTATAGCACTAAATGCTCACAAGAGAAAGCAGAAAAGATCTAAAATCAATGCCCTAAAATCACAATTAAAAGAACTAGAGAAGCAAGAATAAACAAATTCAAAACCTAGCAGAAGACAAGAAATAACTAAGATCAGAGTGTTATGCCCAGACCGTTTATTCCCCGAAGAAGACCACCAGAGTCCGGAGTCAAAGCTAAGCAGCAAGAATCTTTATTACAGGTTCGAACCTGGAACTCTCCCTCGCTCGCAAAACGAGACGGGCAGGACAGCTCCCCCACTGAGCTCCGAGCAGTGTTATGTAGTCTAAGAAAAGTGGGCATAGAGTTATTATACAAATCAGATATATGATTGGCTAGTGTTTGAACAAGGCGATTTGGCTAACTATGATTGGTTCCCGCCATTTCTGATATTTCGGTTCAACCTTTGAGGCGGGAGAGCAGGTTTATGGCAGCAAGAGTTTATCTTACTTAAACACGTCTTGTGACCTTGCCTCAGAACTTACAAAATCTCTGGTATGTGCAAAACAAAATCTCTGGTACGTGCAGAAAACCAGGTACTCACAGAACTTACGAAATCTCTGGTATGTGCAAAGATTAGAGAGCAGAACAAGGGTGTAGCGGGTGGGGGGCGGGTACACATCTATCTTTGTGTCCTTTCACTCCCAGTTGGATTTGTTAGAGTTTCTGCAGACTCCCCACTCAGTGAGAAGGGATGGATCGAGGTCTGGCCTAAAGAGGGAATCAGGCCATTGTCTGCAACAGCTGGTGTGCTGTGCTATAGGGAATACCTCTTAGGACCAAGCTATCTAACCTCCCTGGATCCAACAGGGGAATAGCATGGCCTGGAGCTATAGTGATGACTGCCACCCTCCCCTGGACCCAGGGGCTTAGTGTCTTTGGTAGCTAGCAGCTGCAGTGATGGCTGTTGCCCCTCCCCCAGGGAGTTCAGATGGCTTAGACAGCAGGCAGCCACATTATGTAACCCAGTCTGATCTCAAACTCCTGGGTTTAAGTAATCCTCCCACCTCAGCCTCCCAAAGTGCTGAAATTACAGGTGTGAGCCATCACATCCACACTGAGGTTTTATTTTTTATATCAAAATACAAAAAACAGCACTGACGTTCATTAATGGAATCCAAGGGAATATTATGCCATTTTAAAAAGTAATTTCAAGAGCAAATACTAAAATTGAAAGCAAATGAAAATAAATAATAATAACTAAACATTCTGTAGATAATATGACCAGAAGAGAAACATTTAGTTTTCCTGACTTTAAAGTGCTGTAGCCAGGCACGGTGGCTCACGTCTCTAATCCAAGCACTTTGGGAGGCCGAGGCAGGCAAATTACAAGGGCAGGAGTTGGAGACCAGCCTGGCCAACACAGTGATACCCCATCTCTACTAAAAATTTAAAAATTAGCTGGGCATGGTGGCAGGCACCTGTAAACCCAGCTATTTGGGAGGCTGAGGCAGGAGAATTGCTTAAACCCAGGAGGCGGAGGTTGCAGTGAGCCAAGATCACACCATTGCACTCCAGCCTGGGCAACAGAGCTAGACTCTGTCTTGGAAAAAATAATAATAATAATGTGCAGTATACTAATGGGGTTTTTTAGTGGAGAAGATTCTATTTCCATAAGAAATTCAAAATGAGATAATTTACAGGTTTTAGAAACTGATGCAAAACATATAAATATAGAAAGCCTCTAAGGTGATCCCATGATGTAGTATTACTTCGAATAAAAACTGGGCAAACTCAGCAAAAGGAAAGTTAAAGTTCATCTCAAGTGTCAGAATAGATACAGAAGTTCTAGTAATATAATATTAAATGGAATCCAGAATTTTATTAAAAATATGCTGTATATTTATGTATTGTATTATTAAAATGTAAATGTAATTAAAAATAGAAAATCTTTTGTTTAATTACATAAAAGGTTAAAATGTGATCATTCTCTGTGATTTTGAAAACAGCATTGTCTAAACAGATGTATATTTGCATCTACATTTATCTATACATACATTTATATAGTATCTGTCAACATATTCTACATCCATCCATTCATAAAATGTATAAAAAGATGAATGTAATAGAGTGATTAAAAATCGAGTGATTAAGAAAAGCATTTGAAATGTATTATCAGTTTTTCAGTGTCCAGATATTTATATGTTCACACACAAAATATAAAATATTTTTATATATTCACACACAAAAATATAAAATATATTTATATGTTCATACACAAAATATAAGATTATCTTATCAACTCTTCCAGATAATGTAATAAAATATTTTAAAACTATGTGGCCACGGTTATTAGCTGAAAATAGAAAAGAATATATTTATTTATACAAATAATAGAAACGCTATTTAAACTGAATATAAAATACCAAAATATCACTGAAAAAGGCAAATAATGTACATTATCTAAAAAATAAATAACTGTGTAATATACATTATCTAAAAAATAAACAGCTCTATGCTACAACAGTTATGCAGCATACAGGAATCATATATAAATATCAACTATTTATATATATCTTTTTTTTTTTTTTTTTTTTGACACGGAGTCTCACTCTGTCTCCCAGGCTGGAGTGCAGTGGTGCGATCTCGACTCACTGCAAGCTCAACCTCCCAGGTTCGCCATTCTCCTGCCTCAGCCTCCGGAGTAGCTGGGACTGCAGGCGCCGGCCACCACACCCGGCTATTTTTTTAAAGTTTGTTTTTAGTTTAAATAATTTCAGTGTGAAATGCTAAACATAATTCAAAATGTATTTTCCTTACATGCAATGAGGTAAACAGAGTTTCAAGTTCTAAATGATGAGTGAAAAAGAATTCCAACAACCTGCGGCATGATAATGCAAACAACTCACATGTGTGCTGCACTCTCACTGTGCCTGTCATGCGCGTCCGTGTGAAGAGACCACCAAACAGACAGGCTTTGTGTGAGCAATAAAGCTTTTTAATCACCTGGGTGCAGGCAGGCTGAGTCCGAAAAGAGTGTCAGCAAAGGGAGATAAGGGTGGCGCCACTTTATAGGGTTTGGGTAGGTAAAGGAAAATTACAGTCAAAGGGGGGTTGTTCTCTGGTGGGCAGGAGTGAGGGTCACAAGGTGCTCAGTGGGGGAGCTTGTTGAGCCAGGATGAGCCAGGAAAAGGAATTTCACAAGATAATGTCATCGCTTAAGGCAAGGACCGACCATTTTCACTTCTTTTGTGGTGGAATGTCATCAGTTAAGGCGGGGCAGGGCATTTTCACTTCTTTTGTGATTCTTCGGTTACTTCAGGCCAGCTGGGCGTATACATGCAAGTCACAGGGGATGCGATGGCTTGGCTTGGGCTCAGAGGCCTGACAGTGCCAGTCTGTGTTTAGAAGCATTTTAGATACTTTTGTGCATTAAATTCTCATCAGAAATAACTCAGGTAAGTTTAATTAATCTCCATGTCACAGATGAGGTGACTGAAAGGAAAAAAATTCGGGACTTATCCAAGGTCACCCAGGTAGGGAATGGGTGAGCTAAGGTGTGCTCTGACCTACTCCTTCTGCTTCCCTAGCACAGAGACAGCCATTGTTCATGGATTAAACAACTGCTCATTGAGCACCTCCCATGGGCCGAGTACTGTGCCTGGTATTGGGAACATAGCGGTGAACTAGACACAGCTCCAAGGAGCAAACACTAAAGAAGTAAACAACAAACAGCAAGATTATTGCAGAGAATGCTGAGTTGCCAAGACAGGCTGCTGCTATAAAAGATGGGTGTGCACGGGGCTATTGGGGCTGGGTTCTAGTTGGAAGGAGGAGGGTGGAGTGAACGTCCCCAGGAGGAGTCAGAGCTGAGCCCGGACTGGAGGCTCCTGTCAGTGTGAGGATGTGGTTAGAATCTCAGTTTCTTTCTATGCATCCCCTAAAATCTTTGGAATGTCTGAAATGAGAAAGTGTCTACTGCATGTAGGCACTGGTCCTCACATATATTAGAGAACAGGGCCGGGCGCGGTGGCTCAAGCCTGTAATCCCAGCACTTTGGGAGGCCGAGACAGGAGGATCACGAGGTCAGGAAATTGGGACCATCCTGGCTAACACGGTGAAACCCCGTCTCTACTAAAAATACAAAAAACTAGCCGGGCGAGGTGGTGGGCGCCTATAGTCCCAGCTACTCGGGAGGCTGAGGCAGGAGAATGGCGTAAACCCGGGAGGCGGAGCTTGCAGTGAGCTGAGATCCGGCCACTGCACTCCAGCCTGGAGGACAGAGCAAGACTCCGTCTCAAAAAAAAAAAAAAAAAGAGAACAGAACTCAGAACTCTTGCCGTGCCCACAGCCAGGGAAAGGGGGGCAATGTCTATCTACCTCGTGGGTCCTAGAGCACCTTGTCCTGCCAGGACACTCACCCTCACCCCTACAAGGTACAGATGGTAACCAGGGTGCTGCATACCACCCACTGGTGCACCCCAAAGGATGCTGAGTCCTGTAGGGGCCGTGGGCCTGAATAGTGTTTCCTAGTCACAGAGTCTTTCTGATTTTCTCACTCACTAGCCCTGTGCCTCCGTTCCCTCACTGTGGCATGAAGTCAACATCCCATTCTGCAGGCTAGGTGACCCAGAGAGGTCACCACAGTCCATTAAATGGCTATAGCATATGAAAGTGGGAAGTGAGAGTCCCTCCCTGCTTTAGGTCTTTTGCCCCAGGACAGGTGTTTATCAGGCCAGCTACCTGGGGAGGGCCACATCTCCTGCCTTGGGAACATTGTTTCCAAATTGAGGTCAATACAGTTAAGGACTCCCAGTGCACTGGGGGAAGCACGGGGGTGGGATGGGGTAGAGCAACATCGCATCACAAGAGCCTTGGATTGACCCTGGAGAGTGAGAATCAAATTCAGACTCCTGTCTGAAGCTAACCCCCCTCCCCACCCCGAGGAATTAGGATTTGGCAATAAGAAAACAAGATCTTCTGGTTCCAGACTCTGTCGCTGTACTGGGTAGGGGACTTGTTTCCAACTATGTGCTTTAATTGAACCTAAGGGACAGGGCACCCATAAGGGACTCTGAAGCCAAGGGTGAGAGTCCTGCCTTCTGCCTCCCAAACTCTTTCCCCCATAGTAGATATTGGGCGGCAAAGTTTCTTTACCAAGAAAAAATATATATATCCAGAGCCCAGGCAGGCTAATAAATGCTTACCAGTATTATCCAGCCTCATCATCACAACAGTCCTGCTATATTCGTCCTGTGGGACAGGTGAGGAAACTGAGGTTGGCGGAGGACACCGGGAGCCTGGTCGGGCCACTGGCAGCCCGGAGCCCCAGAGGTACAGGCATTCATTGCCCTCCCACCTGGTCTCTCTCTCCTGGCCCCAGGAGGCTTCATTCCCAGCTCATTCACTTGTTGGTCACTCAGACTCACTGGGCCTCCAGCCCTACCTGAAGCTGAGAGTGGCCTGTTCCCAGGGGGCTGGCTTCCTCTTTGTTTGGCAGCCAGGAGTGTGGAGCGCAGGTGCCGGCAGCAGCACTGGGAGCGCACAGAGACTTGTCTGGAGGCCGAAGGTGCAGCCCCTCGGGGACGAGAACGCCTTTGCAAGGTGGGCTTCGCGCACACTCCCCTCCCCTTCTGTGGCCCCGGGGCTCCTCCTAGAAGACCCTCATCATCTCCGGGGACCTTGACCGCCAGCAGCCCCACACTTGCTCCCTCTGCCTGGCGTTGGGTACGCACCTCTAGGAGCAGAGGGATCCCTTAGCCCAGCGGGCTTGACAGCAGGTTGGGGACAGTGGGGACTCCAGAGAGTCTTACTGCGTTATGCTGGCCACCGCCGGGCAAGAGCTGGGCTCAACTGATACCCTACATCCGCCCGCCAGATTCCAGCCTCTGACTTTGGCGAATATGGCCAGGACCTGGGGTCTGGGGCCGGGACTGTGGACGCCCCTGGGCAGGGCTGCCTCCGGGGGTCTCGTACTTGGGTGGGGACCCTGCGGTTCCAGGCGCCACACACACTAGTGCGCCCGCTCTGGCTGTGAATTTCGGGAAGTGTCGGCAGCAAAGCCTGGGGGCTGGCCCGTGGGGCACAATCACCCGCCAGTGCCTGCTCCCACCCAGGCGCCCTTTCCAGTCCACGCGTCACCTGCAGGGCCGTCCCTTCTCCGCCCGCTGGTCCCTCCCCACCCGCAGCTCTTCCGTCCGGCGCAGCTCCGTAGCCGAGGCTCCAAGGCGGGGCTACCCACGACAGCCACTGGCAGGGAGGGCGGGGGCAAATTTCCCAGAGCGGGAAGCCGGCCCCAGCCCGCCCCACGGCAGGGGTGGCTAGAAGTCCGAGCCCCCGACACCCTGGCCCTGCCCGCCCCGCCCGCACTCGCTCGGTCCCTCGGGCTGGGGGACCCGGCAGGCCGGGCGCGACCCAAGGCCACCGCGCGGGGCCTGAGCCCAAACCCCAACCCCAGATCGCAGGAACCCTGCCCTCCAGGCACCAGGATGGGCCCTCCTGGCGGGTGGTTGGGGACCGGGTGTGTATCTGTGGGAATAATTGGTCAAAAGTAGCTTTTTGTTTTCCCAAAGGTAAAGCCTCCTTTGTAATTATGTATTTTCTTCTTACTTACTTAAAACGGATAGAATCTCATTATTTAGGTATACCCATGATTGTGTCAGTGAATTTGAGTACACTTTTTAAAGTGTTTCTCAGTTTAGTCCTTATGTTTGTTTCTATTTTAAGAAGAATTTTAAATTCTACCTAAAATTAGTAAAGTGAACCCCAAAGTATCTGAGACAGGTCTCAATTTAGAAAGTTTATTTTGCCAAGATTAAAGACACACCCGTGACACACCCTCAGGAGGTCGTGACAACGCGGGCCTAAGGTGGTTGGGTCACAGCTTGATTTTATACATTTATACATTTTAGGATTTTATACATTTTAACTCTTAGGCAAATGGAAAAGTTTTTGGTTCTTCTCTTTATGAAGATCATAAAGAATTGACACCGTCTTGCGTATTTTGTAAAGCTCGCAGGTGACAGAGAGTGTCATCACAGAGCCTAGCACACAGGTAAGGTTGTGTTTCTCAGAGGCACAACACAACAGCCCTTAGGATTGTTACTCTCCCACATGAACAGAGCTAACTGGTGAGGTCCTCAATTTCACAAGTGGATACGGTCCACAGCTGCAATTTTGAATGTCATATGTGAACATCAGGCCAGAGTTGAAATGGCAAAACATTTCTTTTGTTTTGTTTTGTTTTGTTTGTTTTTGAGATGGAGTTTCACTCTTGTTGCCCAGGCTGGAGTGCAATGGCGCGATCTTGGCTCATGACAACCTTCGCCTCCTGGGTTCAAGCGATTCTCCCGCCTCAACCTCCCGAGTAGCTGGGATCACAGGCATGCACCACCGCACCCGGCTAATTTTGAATTTTTAGTAGATGTGGGGTTTCTCCATGTTGGTCAGGCTGGTCACAAACTCCCAACCTTAGTTGACCCGCCTGCCTCAGCCTCCCAAAGTGCTGGGATTATAGGCATGAGCCACCACACCCGGCCGAAATGGCAAAACATTTCTAAACCCAGCTCATAGGCAGTTAAGTAATCTGTTATCTGGACTAAGCCAACTGGAGACATGTTGACTCCCATACCTGGACTTAGGGCCACAGGTACAATTATGGGTCCATGTGGGCATAAAGGTCTCAGGCCGGATCATGACTCTTATGTATGCAGTATAAGGCCTTGAAGTAGTACAGAGAATGTCCTAATAGACCTCAGCATACAGGTGAGATTGTGATATCATATCCACACCCAGCCAACACTCATGATTGCCATCATTCCACATGAACACAGCACACTGTTGAGATTCTGAATTTCCACACCAAAAAAACATTTCAAAAGTTGGAAAATTGACTTTCATCATTGAATCTAGTTCACAGGTGAGTTGGTGACTCTCAGACCAAGATTCAGGACACCTGAAACCTAAGAGACTTTGACTCCACTAAGGAGACCCAGTGTGCAGGACAGATAGAAGCTCTCATGCAGAAATAGAGTCCACGGTTGAGACTGTGACTCCTGGACATGTGCAGGATTGTTCATCTCATTCATGGACCTTCCTGCAGCTGTGCTTGTGACATACGCCTTTGTCCAGCACTTGAGTGATTTGACTCTCCTGCCTGGGCTCAGGCCACAGATAGGATTGTGACACATCGCTGAACCCAGGACCTAGGTGATGGGAATCTATTCTCCTGACTTGGCGCTGCCCATAGGGAGCACTATGACATGTCACTGCACCCAATATCCAGGTTATGTGGCTCTCCTGCTTGTGCCTTACATGGGCCATTGTGGCATATTGTTGAGTGTAACACCCAGGTGATGTAACCCTCTTGCCTAGGCCTTGCCTACAGACAGTATTCTGACATATCACTGTGCCCATTACATCGGTGATGTGACTCTCCTTTCCTGCCTAGTCTCTGCTTACAGAGGGTATTGAATTGAAGCAGACTGCCAGGTCCAGCACCTAGATAATGTGATTCCTCTCTTTTGCCCACAGGGGACATTGTGATGTATCATTGGGCCCAACACCGAGGTTATGTTACTCTCTTTCCTTGGTCCTGCTCTCAAAAACATTGGAAACACTGCTGATCCCAGCACGAAGAAGATGTGAGTCTTCTGCCTGGACCCTGTTAGCAAGGGGCATTGTGACATATCTCTGGGCCCATCAACTATTTGACGTGACTCTTCTCTTTTTCCTGGGCTTTCTCCATAGAAGAGATTGTGGCATCACTCTGGGCCCAGCACCTAGGTAATGTGACTTTTTTCTTTTGCCTGAACCATGCCCAAAGAGGAGAGAGTGACTTATTACTAAGCCCAGCACACATGATGTAATCCTTCTGCCTGGTCTTTGCTCACAGGAATAATTTTGACATATTTCTGAGTTCATTACATGGTTGACGACTGATGTGGTCATTCTTTTTTTCAGCCCTGTCCACACTGGAGATTGCTACATATTGCTAGAGCCAGCTCCTACGTGATGTGACTCTTTTGTCATGCCTGGGTGCTCCCCACTGGGGTTATCGTTACATATGGCTGGGCCCTGGACCTAGTTTATGTAATTTTTCTTTTCTTCCCGAGCCCTACTCACCTGAAGGCATTGTGACATATCTCTGAGCTCATCACCTAGGTGATGTGACTCTCCTGCCTGAGCCCGCTCCTCAGGGGGTATTGTTACATATTTTCAGACCAAGCAACTAGGAGATATGACTCTTCTCTACCACTTGCGCTCTGCCCAGTAAGAAACTGATTTATCACTGGGCCCAGCACCTAGGTTATGTGACTCTCCTCTTCTGCCTTGGCTATACATACATTGCTATTGTGACGTGTGTCTGGGTGCAATGTCTGAGTTATGTGATTCTCCTGTATGGGCTCCGCCCCCAGGGACATTATTACCTATCATGTCGTTAGTCACCTAAGTGATGTGACTCACATTTTCTGCCCGGTCCCTGCCAGAAAGAGTAATAGTGACTTATCACTGGACCCAGCACCTCACTGATGTGACTCTCCACTTTTACCTGGACCTTGCATATTTTTGGTATTGTGACATATTACTGGGTCCAACACCTAGAAGATAAGAGACTTTTACCTTGACCCTGATTAGAAGGGGTTTATTGTGTTTTCCCTGCATCTATCATGTAGGGGTTGTGTCTTTTTTCTGCCTGTTCCCTGACCTCAGGGGAGATTGTGACTGGGTCTGGCAACCAGGTCATGTGTCTCTCCAGCTTGGGCCTACTCCATTGGGAAGCACTGTGACATATTGCTGGTCCCAGAAACTAGATCATGTGATTCTCCTGCCTAGTCTTTGTTTTCAAGGAAGATTGCAATATATTCCTGCCCCAGCACCCAGGTGATGTAACAATACTCCTTGGACTCTTCCCTCAGGAGTTATTGTGACACATTGCTGGACTCAGCACATAGGTGATATGACTCTCCTTCACTGTTTAGACTCTGCCCAAGGAAGGATTGTGAAGTATTACCAGTCCTAGCACCTAGATGATGTGACTCTCCTCTTATGTTTGGGCCCTGCCTACATTGGGTATTGTGACATGTCTGCGTCCACCACATAGTTGATGTGACTCTTCTGCATGGGTTCTATTTACAGGGGTATTATGAAATATTTTTTCATTCATCCCCTCGGTGATGTGCCTCTTCTCTTCTGCCCGGGCCCTGCCAAAAAAAAGGGGGATTGTAACAAATCACTGGACCCAGAACCTAGGTGAGGTGACACTCCTATTTTGCCTGGGCCCTGAATATTTGGGTATTGTGTCATATCACTGGACTCAACACACAGGGGATGGGAGGCACATGCATGGGCCCTGCTCACAGAAGGCCTTGTGACGTATCTCCGCATCCATTACCTGAGAGATGTGACTGTCTTCTTTTACCTGCATTCTGTTTATAGATAGAAGATTGTAACATATTGCTGGGCCTACCGAACAGACGATGTGTTTCTTTTGCCTGAACCTTGCCCACACGGAGCATCGTGACATATCACTGGACTCAGCACCCAGGTGATGTTCCTCTCCTGCCTAGTCCCTTCCATCAGGGAATATTGTACAAATCTCTGGCCAAGCACCCAGGTGATGTGACTCTCCTGCTCACTACCTACTCCCAAGTTACATGTCCCATCTCACAGGTGAGATGATGACTCTCGTATCTTAAACCAGACAGTAGTTGATATGCTGTCTCTCATAGCTTGGCTTAGGAAAATGGATGAGATTCTAGGTCTCCTATTTTTATGAAGGTCAGAGTGGATTACCACACTCTCACCTATGGTATAAAGTCTTTGGATTGTACACAGTGTGCCATCACAGAGCCCAGCACACAGGTGAGATTGACTTGCATGTATGGACAACCAAGCACCTGTTAAAATTGTGACCCTCACAGATGGACAGACCCCAGTTGTGAATCTCACACATGGATGCAGTCCACAGTTGGAATTGTGACTGTCATAAGTGACCATCCATCCAGATTTGGGATTGTAAAACTGGTTGGTCTTTTTTTTTTTTTTTTGAGATGGAGTCTTGCTCTGTCACCCAGGCTGGAGTGCAGGAGTGCAGTGGCACTATCTCTGCTCACTGCAAGCTCTGCCTCCCAGGTACTGCCATTCTCCTGCCTCAGCCTCTTGAGTAGCTGAGACTACAGGTGCCCGCCACCGTGCCTGGCTAATTTTTTGTATTTTTGGTAAGACGTGGTTTCACTGTATTAGCCAGGATGGTCTCCATCTCCTGACCTTGTGATCCGCCCACCTCAGTCTCCCAAAGTGCTGGGATTACGGACATGAGCCACCGCATCTGGCGATAGCAAAACTTTTTTTTTTTTTTTTTTTTGAGATGGAGTCTCAGTCTGTCGCCCAGGCTGGAGTGCAGTGGCACTATCTGGGCTCACTGCAAGCTCCGCCTCCCAGGTTCACGCCATTCTTCTGCCTCAGCCTCCGGAGCAGCTGGGACTACAGGCGCCCGCCACCTCGCCTGGCTAATTTTTTTGTATTTTTTAGTAGAGACGGGGTTTCACTGTGTTAGCCAGGATGGTATTGATCTGACCTCGTGATCTGCCTGTCTCGGCCTCTCAAAGTGCTGGGATTACAGGCTTGAGCCACTGCGCCCGGCCAGCAAAACATTTTTAAATGCAGCTCATAGGAAAATGAGGGCTCTCCTATCTGAACCCAGAAAATCGGAGAGATGTTGACTGTCATAACTGGGCTTAGGGACACGGATACAATCACAGGTTTATACCAGCATGAAGATCTCAGGCTGGATTGCGACTCTCATGCAAACCATATAAAGCCCTAGGATAGTACAGAGAGTGTCCTAAAAGGGCCACGCACACAGGTGAGATTATGCCACTCCTGTGCACACCCTGACTACAGTGAACATTGTCATTTTACCACGTGAACCCAGTCAACTTTTGAGACTCTGAACCTCACACCCAAAGGCAGCTGAAAGTTGAAAAATTGAATCACATACAAGGATCTGGTCCACAGGCGGGTTGGTGACTCTCAGACCAAGATTCAGCACACCTGTGAGCCTCTGACTCCACTAAGGGAACACAGTTCATGGGAGGGATTGAGGATTTAATCCACAGATCCAGTTCACCTTTGAGATGGTGACTCGTGTAATTAGACACAACATACAGTAGGTATTGACTCTCGTACCTTGAACCAGGACATGTGTGGGATCGTTAATCTCATTCTTAGACCTTCTTGCATATGTGATTGTATCATACAGCTCTTTCCAGCACCTGAGTGATCTGATCCTTCTGCCTAGGTCCTACAGGTGAAATTGTGGCATATCACTGAACCCAGCATCTAGGTGATGTGAGCCGATACTTTTCCCTTAGCACTTTTCACAGAGGGCATTGTGACATTTCGCTGGCCCTAGAACCCAGGGGAAGTGACTTTCCTTTTCTTGGTCTCTGCCCAAGAACAGATTGTGATATGGCACTGGGCTCAACACCTAGGTGATGTGACTTTCCATTCCTGCCTGGACCAAACACTTTTGTGATGCAAATCTGTTTGGGCCCTGCCTACAGAGGTATTATAACGTATCTGCTCATTCATCACCTAGGTGGCATGACTCTTGTCTTCTGCTTGGGCCCTGACAAAATGGGGGAATTTGACACATCACTAAACCCAGCACCTAAGCGATGCTACTCTTCTGTTTTCCCTGGGCCCTGCATATCTTGGGTATTGTTACATATAGCTGGGCATCATTCCTTGAGGATGGGAGGCTCCTGCATGTGCCCTGCCCATGAGGAGCCTTGTAAAATGTCTCTTCCTCCATCACCTAAGAGATGTGACTCTCCTCTTTTGCCTGCATCCTGCCCGCAGAAAATACTGTAATATATTGCCGGACCCAGACACCAGATGATGTGTCTCTCCTGCCAAGGCTGTGCCCACAGAGAGCATTTTGACATATCACTGGGCTCAGCACCCAGGTGAAATGACTCCGCTGCCTGTGCTCTGCTTTCAGAGGGGATTGTAATATATCTGTGACTGAGCACCTGGGTGATATGACTTCTGTCTGGTTTCTGACCTCAGGAAACATTGTGACATATCTTTGCCAAAAACCTACGTGATGTGAATCTGCTGCTCACTTCCTACCCACAGGTAAAATTGTGACATATATTTTGCCCAGCTCACAGGTTCATTAATTGCTCTTATACCTCAAACCATCCAATAGAAGAGATACTGTCTCCCATAACTAGACTTAGGAAAATGAGAGAGATTGTGGGTCTTCTCTATGTATTAAGGTCGTAAAGGACTACTATTCTTTTACATATTATATAAAGCCCTTGAGTGGTACAGAAAGTGTCATTACAGGGCACACTAAACAACCACCAACTGTTAAGACTGTCATCCTCACAGATGGACAGAGCCCATTGGGGAGGTCCTGAATTTCATACATTGACACAGCCCACAGTTTGGATTGTGACTGTCATATGTGAACATCCAGCTACAGTTGGGATGGTGACTCATTTCTAATTCTGGCAAGTTAGATCCTTTCTACCTGGACATGTTCAATGGAGAGATGTTGACTCTTATTCCTGGGTTTGGGGCCACGGGTAGGATCATGAGTCTGTAAATGCACAAAGGTCTCAGAGCATACTGTGACTTTAATGTGTGTATATATGTGTGTATATATACACACACACGTTATATATATAAAATATATGTATATATAATGTATACACACACACACACACACACACACACACGGGGTGTCCTAGCAGAGCATGGCACAGAGGTGAGATTATGACACTCATGTGTATATACCCAGCTGGCAGTAAGTATTGTCATTCTTCCACACGAACACAGCTGACTGTTGAGGTTCTGAATATTACATCCAAAGAACGTTGAAGTTGGAAAATTGATTCATATATGGATTTGGTTTGCAGGTGGGTTGGTGACTCTAAGACCAAGATCCAGCATATCTGTAAGGCTTTGACTCCACTAAAGGGACACAGTCTGTGGCTCTTACGGATGGATTCAGCAAACTGTTGAGATTGTGAGTTATATACTTAGACCCAACATACAGGAGGTGGTGCCTCTCATACCTCGAACCAAGACATGTTCAGGATGGTTAATCTCATCTCTGGACTTTCCTGCAGCTGTGATTGTGACATATACCTCAGCCTAGCACTTGAGAAGTTTTATGCTCCTGCCTGGGCTCAGCCCACAGACCGGGTAGTGACATCTTGCTGCACCCAGCACCTAGTCAATGTCTTGGTTCTGCCCATAGAGACAACTTTGACATATTGTGGCTCCTCGCACTTAGGTTATGTGACTCTCCTGCCTGTGTTTTGCCCACATGGGCCGTTTTGACATATTGCTGAGTTCAGCATACAAGTGATGTAATCCTCCACCCTGTCCTCTGCCTACAGAAGACATTGTAACATACCGTTTGGTCCCTCACATGGGTGATATTACTCTCTGGCTCGCCCTTCTTTCAAGGGATATTGGGACATACTGCCGTACCCAGCACCTAGGTTAGGTAACTTTTTCTACTGCTTTGGCTGTGCCCAGTGAGGGGTTATGAAGTACCTCTGGGCCCAGCACCGAGGTGATTTGACTCTTCTTTTTCTTTCTTTCTTTCTTTCTTTCTTTCTTTCTTTCTTTCTTTCTTTCTTTCTTTCTTTCTTTCTTTCTTTCTTTCTCTTTCTTTCTTTCTTTCTTTCTTTTTTTTTTTTTTTTTTTTTTTTTTTTTTTGAGACGGAGTCTCGCTCTGCCGCCCAGGCTGGAGTGCAGTGGCCGGATCTCAGCTCACTGCAAGCTCCGCCTCCCGGGTTCACACCATTCTCCTGCCTCAGCCTCCCGAGTAGTTGGGACTACAGGCGCCCACCACCGCGCCCGGCTAGTTTTTTGTATTTTTTAGTAGAGACGGGGTTTCACCGTGTTAGCCAGGTTGGTCTCGATCTCCTGACCTCGTGATCCGCCCGTCTCGGCCTCCCAAAGTGCTGGGATTACAGGCTTGAGCCACCGCGCCCGGCCTCTTTCTTTCTTTTTTTAAGACAGAGTCTCACTCTAGGCCGGAATGCAGTGGCATGATCTTGGCTCACCGCTGCTTCTGCTTCCCGGATTCAAGCGATTCTCTTGCCTCTAGCCTTGTGAGAAGCTGGGATTACAGGTACCTGCCACCATGCCTGGCTAATGTTTGTATTTTTAGTAGAGACAAGGTTTCACCATGTTGGCCAAGCTTGAACTCCTGACCTCAGGTGATCCACTTGTCTTGGCCTCCCAAAGTGCTAGGATTACAAGCGTGAGTCACCATGCCCGGCCAGGTGAGAAAGCATCAGTATGACAAGGGCCATTTATAACTCTTGAGTTCTTAACAAAAGATGATATCTGCAAAATTGTTCTATTTAAGAAAACATTGAGCAAGCTTATGCTGCATTTCGACACAAAGAGCACAACAACAATATAATCCACAACAGTAAAGCAAAGTAAGTAAAATTATCCCACGTAAACTAAATAAGGGCAAGTGTTGGAACGAAGCTGTTATGGGTTTGCTACCTGATTCCAATATGTGTTCAGAATTAGAATACTGATCCGGAGTTTTGTTTTTTTTGTTTTTTTTGGTTTTTTTGAGATGGAGTCTCACTCTGTTGGCCAGGCTGGAGTGCAGTGGTGCAATCTCGGTTCACTACAAGTCCGCCTTCTGGGTTCAAGCGATTCTCCTGCCTCAGCCTCCCGAGTAGCTGGGATTACAGTCATGTGCCACCACGCCCGACTAATTTTTGTAGTTTTAGTAGAGACAGAGTTTCACCATGTTGGCCAGGCTGGTCTCGGACTCCTGACCTTGTGACCACCCACCTTGGCCTACCAAAGTGCTGGGATTACAGGCATGAGCACCTGGCCCCGATCCAGATTTGTAGATTACCTATCTCTCTTGGTTCTTTCCAGCTGCAGTCAGAGATCAGTGGTGTGTTCACAGGAATAAGCAGAATTAGTCTAAATAGCAGGGAAAATACTCAAAAACAACAAATGAGACTAGTGTCTAATAACAGGTGTACCATAGTTCTTGAAACATAATTTTTTTCTCTCTCCAGTTTTCCATTTCTACTAAAGACAAATCATGGTAAAACTGATTTTCTTGCATAAAAAGCTTTAGTATTATATTTGGCCTGATTAGATGTATAAAATGCAGCAAAAGTAATTATTTTTCACATAGGTTTTAAAAATTGGCTTTGATGTAACTACGTTCCATTAAAGGACTATCAGAAAAGACTTTTTAAAAGCCAAGCCCAGCCATGGGTCTGTACCATCAAATACCTATGAGTTGGGTGAATTTCTCTCTTCTTGGGGTCCCAAGATAACTTCGGGCTCCTGGTTCTGTCAGAAAGAGACATTCCTGGCCAGGCATGGTGGCTCACACTTGTAATCCCAAGCACTATGGGAGACCAAGGTGAGTGGATCACCTGAGGTCAGGAGTTCGAGACCAGCCTGGTTAACGTGGTGAAAACTCATCTTGACATGAAATACTAATATTAGCTGAGTGTGCTGGCGTGCACCTGTAGTTTCAGTTACTCAGGCAGCTGGGGTGGGAGGATCACTGGAACCTGGGAAGCAGAGGTTGCAGTGAGTTGAAATCACACCATTGTCCCCAGGCTGGGTGATGGAAACTCTGTTTGATAAAGAAAGAAAGAAAGAAAGAGAGAGAGAGAGAGAGGGAGGGAGGGAGGGAGGGAGGGAGGGAGGGAGGAAGGAAGGAAGGAAGGAAGGAAGGAAGGAAGGAAGGAAGGAAGGAAGGAAGGAAGGGAAAAGAAAGAAAAGAAAGAAAGAAAAAACATTTCTTATACTTACCACGGGTCAGGAACCCTGCATAGGGACTGCGCAAAGTCGGAGGCCAGCTTTCCCAAAAGGCTTATATTGACTCTACAAATTCAGTAGGATTTCTTCAAGGAAAGCACTCCATTCCAGTCAAAGTCTTCATGAAATTACCAGTGTCTCCAATCGTGCCCTGTTGCAAAAGAAAACATGCTTATGGCACATATGCAAATAACTATATTTCCATAAATAAAAAAAAATAATAGATTTCCACATTCTGGAGAAATCAGGTGGAGAAAAACAAATATGCTCCGAATTTTTTTTACAGAAGTATACATTCCTCAGTTGTTAAAAACTGTAAATAGCTAAAAATATTTTGACTCTGAAAAACAAAAAAAAGGATTTGCAGCATTTTAAGAAAAAGTTCAAAAAATATTACTTTTGTCTTCTATTAATTCAGTTCATGCCATAAACTCCTTTTCTGCTTGATATTCATTAACATTTCAGCTCTCTGTGACAGTCCTGAAAATTTTTCCTCTGTTCTAATGTTGCAGTCTCCAAAGTTATCAGAAACCTGCATTTAAAAGCACCTGGCAAATTTCTATAGCAGACTATAAATCATCTCTTGAAGAGGATCAAATCAAGACAGCAATCGTTTATGGGTGACAAAAAGTCTTAGGACAGCTGTTATTTATTTATTTACTTATTTATTTATTTATTTATTTAGAGATGGAGCCTCACCTTGCTCTGTCCCCAGGCTGGAGTGCAATTGCACAATCTCGGCTCACTGAAAGTTCTGTCTCCTGGGTTCAAGCAATTCTCCTGCCTCAGCCTCGGGAGTAGCTGGGATTACAGGCGTCTGCTACCAGGCCAGGCTAACTTTTTTTTTTTTTTTTTTTTTTTTTTTTTTTTTTTTTTCCCAGTAGACACAGGGTTGCACCATGTTGGCCAGGCTGGTCTCGAACTCCTGACCTCAGGTGATCCATCCACCTGGGCCTCCCAAAGTGCTGGGATTATAGGCGTGAGCCACCATGCCCAACTAGAGAGCCATTATTAAAGCCACAATTGACTAGAAATTTTGCTTACTCCTGTGGGATACAACTATTTGACATAAAAATTATAATTATTAATAACACACTAAATCACATCAGATTTACAGTTTTCCATAATTTTGGGACACTCACCAACAACATATTTATACTGATATAACCTAAAGAAAGCCAACCACCATTTCATATTTGACAATACATCCTGCATGATTTTAATACCAAATAAGCTGAATATGTCACTTGGGGACTTTAGGTAACCTAATATTTAAAAGATTAACTAGGTCAGAAAAAGACAAAATTTGTAATTTAATATTGAAAAGTTTGTCAACTATCAAAGGTTTAAAACACTTGATAGTATGAAATCAAATTCCAGGTCACCATATGTCATTCTTTTAGCCAAGATGAGGTCAGGTGTGGTGGCTCATGCATGTAATCTCAGCACTTTGGAAGGTCCAGTTGGTTGGACTGCTTGAGGCCGGGAATTTAAGACCAGCCTGGCCAACATAGGGAAACTCCATCTCTACTAGAAATACAAAGGCAGATCACTTGAGGCCAGGAATTTAAGACCAGCCTGGCCAACATGATGAAACCCTGTCCCTTTCCCTTCCCTTCACCTCCCCTCCCCTCCCCTCCCCTTCCCTTTTTTTTTCCTTTTTTTTTTTTTTGAGATGGAATCTTGCTTTGTCACCCAGACTGGAGTGTAATGGCTCGATCTTGTCTCACTGCAACCTCTGCCTCCCAGGATCAAGCGATTCTCCTGCCTCAACCTCCCGAGTAGCTGATATTACAGATGCATGCCACCACACCCAGCTAATTTTTGTATTGTTAGTAGAGACGGGGTTTCTCCATGTTGGTCAGGCTGGTCTTGAACTCCTGACCTCATGATTTGCCCACCTCGGCCTCCCAAAGTGCTGGGATTATAAGCGTGGGCCACCCCCCTGGCCCCAAACTTTGTTTCTACTAAAAATAGAAAAATTAGCTGTGTGTGGTGGTACTTGCCTGTAATCCCAGCTACTCAGGAGGCTGAGGCAGGAGAATTGCTTTAACCCAGGAGGCAGACATTGCAGTGAGCCAAGATCAGAACTTCAGCCTGGGCGATGGAGCTACAGTCCATCTCAAAAACAAACAAACAATGACAAAAACAAACGAAAAACAAACAAACAAAAACCCCACCAACAAAAAGAAAAACCATTTGTCTCCTGTCTTATTTTTCTTGTAGTTTATTCAAAAGGCACACAAAATTGTTCATTTTTCAAAATGTAATATAAAAATCTTGTTTAAAAGAGAAAGCCTACATTTCACTTTCGAA
Source organism: Macaca fascicularis (assembly GCF_037993035.2). Classification (NCBI taxonomy): domain Eukaryota; kingdom Metazoa; phylum Chordata; class Mammalia; order Primates; family Cercopithecidae; genus Macaca; species Macaca fascicularis. Next base: position 22,757,951 of record NC_088393.1, on the reverse strand, counting down.
TGAGTGTACTATTGGGGTTAAACCCACTTTTTTTTTTTTTTTCTTTTTGAGATGGAGTTTTGCTTTTGTCACCCAGGCTGGGAGTGCAGTGGCTAGATCTCGGCTCACTGAAACCTCCACTTCCAGGGCTCAAGCAATTCTCCTGCCTCAGCCTCCCGAGTCTCCCTCCTGAGTTTCCCTCTACCACTGCACCCAGCCAAAACAAGTTTTTCATAAAATCTTGGCCGGGTGCAGTGGCTCACGCCTGTAATCCCAGCACTTTGGGAGGCCGAGACGGGCGGATCACGAGGTCAGGAGATCGAGACCATCCTGGCTAACATGGTGAAACCCCGTCTCTACTAAAAATACAAAAAATTAGCTGGGCATGGTGGCAGGCACCTGTAGTCCCATCTACTCGGGAGGCTGAGGCAGGAGAATGGTGTGAACCTGTGAGGCAGAGCTTGCAGTGAGCGGAGATAAAGCCACTGCACTCCAGCCTGGGCAGCAGAACGAGACTCCGTCTCAAAAAATAAATAAAAAATAAAAAAAAATTCTTATATACAGATTTATCCAATCTTAATCAGTTTGACCGTAAGGCAAGATTCTCGTAAACTTTTAATAACTCTCTACAATTTTTGTTAAGGAACAGATCTGTGCTTTAAAAACAAAACAAAACAAAACACCTGTTGTACTTAAATTCCAATGTTTAATTTATTTAAAAAAAAAAAAACTGAATACAGGCCAGGTGCGGTGGCTCAGGCCTATAAGCCCAGCACTTTGGGAGGCTGAGGCAGGTGGATCACGTGAGGTTGGGAGTTCGAGACCAGGCTGACCAATATGGAGAAACCCCATCGCTACTAAAAATACAAAATTAGCCCGGCGTGGTGGCCCATGCCTGTAATCCCAGCTACTAGGGAGGCTGAGGCAGGAGAATTACTTGAACCTGGGAGGCGGAGGTTGTGGTGAGCTGAGATTGCACCACTGCACTCCAGCCTGGGAAACAAGAACGAAACTCTGTCTCAAACAACAACAAAAAGAACTGCATAATATCTCTTTAACTTTAGCCAATATGTTCACACACAGAATTTTTTTTTTTTTTTTTTTTTTTTTTTTTTTTTTTTTTTTTGAGACGGAGTCTCGCTCTGTCGCCCAGGCTGGAGTGCAGTGGCCGGATCTCAGCTCACTGCAAGCTCCGCCTCCCGGGTTTAGGCCATTCTCCTGCCTCAGCCTCCCGAGTAGCTGGGACTACAGGCGCCCGCCACCTCGCCCGGCTAAGTTTTTGTATTTTTTAGTGGAGACGGGGTTTCACCATGTTAGCCAGGATAGTCTCGATCTCCTGACCTCGTGATCCACACATCTTGGCCTCCCAAAGTGCTGGGATTACAGGCTTGAGCCACCGTGCCCGGCCCCAGAATTTTTTTTACAAGATTAATTTTTTACAAACCTTCCACAACTTGCTCAAACCTTCAGCTCAATCCTAACTTAACTTAAAACAACTCTTCAGTCCTCTAAACTAGGCCAAAAAAATTAACATTTTTATGCCATCTTATAATCATTTACCAAAAGCACATTCTACTTTTCTTTTTTTTTTTTTTTTTTTTTTGAGACGGAGTATTGCTCTGTGCCCCAGGCTGGAGTGCAGTGGCGCGATCTCGGCTCACTGCAAGCTCCGCACCCCCGGGTTCACGCCATTCTCCTGCCTCAGCCTCCCGAGTAGCTGGGACTACAGGCGCCCACCTCCTCGCTCGGCTAATTTTCTTGTATTTTTAGTAGTGACGGGGTTTCACCGTGTTAGCCAGGATGGTCTCAATCTCCTGACCTCGTGATTCGCCCGTCTCGGCCTCCCAAAGTGCTGGGATTACAGGCTTGAGCCACCTTGCCAGGCCACATTCTACTTTTCTTACACACCTTGCATGTAAAACTGCTTTTATTTCCCAAAGATTACTTATGTGACATGAACTAAAAGGCATTACGTTTGTTCCTTTTCTGAAAAAAAGTTAGACTTAAGCATTTATTATTCTTTTTTTTTTTTTTTTTTTTTTTTTTGAGACGGAGTCTCGCTCTGTCGCCCAGGCTGGAGTGCAGTGGCGCGATCTCGGCTCACTGCAAGCTCCGCCTCCCGGGTTCACGCCATTCTCCTGCCTCAGCCTCCCGAGTAGCTGGGACTACAGGCGCCCACAACCGCGCCTGGCTAATTTTTTGTATTTTTAGTAGAGACGGGGTTTCACCGTGGTCTCGATCTCCTGACCTTGTGATCCACCCGTCTCGGCCTCCCAAAGCGCTGGGATTACAGGCGTGAGCCACCGCGCCCGGCCAAGCATTTATTATTCTTAAGTCAATTAATCAGAACTCTTTCATATACAAATATCACACATGACCTGGGTCGATGGCTCACGCCTGTAATCCCAGCACTTTGGGAGGCCAAGATGGGCAGATCACTTGAGGTCAGGAGTTCGAGACCAGCCTGGCTAACATGGTGAAACCCTGTCTTTACTAAAAAATACAAAAATTAGGCCGGGCGCAGTGGCTCATGCCTGTAATCCCAGCACTTTGGGAGGCCGAGGCGGGTGGATCACTTGAGGTCGGGAGTTCCAGACCAGCCTGACCCCAACATGGAGAAACCCCGTCTGTACTAAAAATACAAAATTAGCTGGGCCTGGTGGCACATGCCTATAATCCCAGCTACTAGGGAGGCTGAAGCAGGAGAATTGCTTGAACCTGGGAGGCGGAGGTTGTGGTGAGCCGAGATCGTGCCATTGCACTGCAGCCTGGGCAACAAGAGTGAAACTCCACCTCAAAAAAAAAAAAAAAAACAAAAAAACAAAAACAAAAATTAGCCGGGCGTGGTGGCAAATTCCTGTAGTCCCAGCTACTTGGGAGGCTAAGTCAGGAGAATCGCTTGAACCCGGTAGGCGGAGGTTGTGGTGAGCTAAGATTGCCCCATTGCACTTCAGCCTGGGCAATAACAGGCAAACTCCATTTCAAAACAAACAAAAAAACAAAGGACAGTTGCCCTGAATAACCGAAAAGATAAGAAAGAAAGAGGATAGAAGGAAAGAAAAGCATTGCCTGAGGCAGGTTGGGGAAAGGGAGGCTCTCAGGGGTGCCAGTGAAAGACCCACCCATTGCAGCGACACTGAGAAATTCAGGCGGCGACTTCTCAGTCGCAAATTTCTCAGGAAATTTCCAGCAATTTCACTAGCTCTCAAGTTTCCCCTTTTGAGAGTAGAAGCTCCCCATGTCTCATGATCCTGTACGTGCCTAAGCCTGTCACGCACAACTGTCAGCAAAGAGCACAGGGAAAATTAATCTACAGAGTGTAGTGGCACGAGCTTGGCTCACTGCAACCTCTGCCTCCCGGGTTCAAGACATTCTCCTGCCTCAGCCTCCTGAGTAACTGGGATTACAGGCATGAGCCACAGCGCCTGGCCTGCTTCATCTATTTTTAACCAAGAGTGACATTACTGAGAGGGGCCTCTAACCGCCTAAATTTTTTTTTTTTTTTTTTTTTTGAGCCAGAGTTTCCCTGTTGTTGCCCAGACTGGAGTGCAATGGCACGACCTTGGTTAACTGCATTTAAGTGATCTCCGCTTCCCATGTTCAAGTGATTCTCCCACCTCAGCCTCCCGAGTAGCTAGGATTACAGGTATGTGTCACCACGCCTAGCTAGTTTTTGTATTTTTAGTAGAGATGGGTTTCTACATGTTGTTCAGGTGGGTCTCGAACTCCTGACCTCAGGTGATCTGCCTGCCTCGGCTTCCCAAAGTGCTGGGATTACAGATGTGAACCACTATGCCCAGCCAACACCCTAAATCTTAGAAAGGACTCGAAGCTTCCTAACTTAGGCCTCAAGCTTTTTATTAAGAGAGATCTTTAACCCAGTATGTCTTAGGAGAGACTGTAACTCTTCCATGTTGGGCCTGTAACCCAATCCCATTTTTTACCCTGGTAAAGTGTACCCCACTACTTACCCAAAGTTGGCTAATTAGTGCTGCAGTTTATTTCCTTCAGTTAAGTTTTCTCCTCAGTATGGTCCCTTTATAGTTTGCCAGAAAGCTGTTACTGAAAAGGGCTTTTGACCCAGACCCCAAGAAGTCAGGGTGAGTCCATGCAGTAAAACAAAAGCAAGTTTATTAGAGAAGTAAAGAAACAAACAAACAAAAAAATGGCTGCTCCATAGGCAGAGCAGCTAATATAATTCTTGTCTCTTAAATAGGCTTTGACCGTAGGAGGGCTTGAGACAATTCTGTATGCTCAGCGGCTAGGTGATGTGACTTTCATCTTTTGCTTAAACCCTGTGCAGAAAAGGAAGAGTGGCTTATCACTGGACTTCACACACAGGGGATGTAACACTTCAGTCTAGGGTAATTGTGATATGTTCCTGTGCTGATCGACCAGATAATGTGACTCTTCTATTTTCCTGAGACCTTCCTACAGTGGGGATTGTAACATATTGCTTGGCCCAGCACCTACGTGATGTGACTCTTCCTCATACCAGAGACTTGCACCTAGGGAAGTTGTGACATATAGCTGAGCCCAGCCCCTAGGTTGTGTGACTCTTTTGATTATCCTCAGCTCTACCCACAAGGAGCTCTGGGAAATATATCTTTGAGCCCCTCAATTAGGTGATGTGACTCCCCTTCCTGGACTCTTTCCTCGGGAGGTATTGTGACAAATTCCTGGTCCAAGTACCCAGGTAATGTAACTCTTTTCTACTGCTTGGACTCTACCCAAGGAGGGATTATAATGTATCACTGAACCCAGCACCTACATTATGTGACTTTCCTCTTTTGTGTGAGTCTTGCATAAATTGTGTATTGTGACAAATAACTGGGTCTAAAACCTAGGTGATGAGACTCTTCTGCATGGGCCCTGCCTACAGGGGGTATTATGACATATCTTTTTGTTTGTTTTTTTAATCACCTAGGTGATGTGCCTTTGTTTGTGTGTGTGTGCGTCCTGTCCCTGCCAAGAGTGGGGATTGTAACATATCATTAAACTCCTTGTTTGCCTGAGCCCTGCTTATATTTGGTAGTGTGACATATGTCTGAGACAAACACCTAGGGCGTGAGAGCCTTCTGCCTGGGTCCTGCCCACAAGGAGCCTTTTGCCTTATCTCTGCATCCATCAACTAGGAGATGTGACTCTTCTTTTCTGTCTGGGCTCTGCAAAAACAAGTGATTGTGACATATCATCAAATGCAGCAACTAGATCATGTGATTTTTCTTCCCTGCTTGAGCCCTGGGTATGCTGTGTATTGTGATATATGGCTGGGTCCAACATCAAGGTAATGTGACTCTGCTAAATGGACTCTGCCCACAGGAGTATTATGACATATCTTTACATTTATCACCTTAGTTATGTGACTCTTTTTATTTCCCTGAGCCGTCTTGAATTAGGGATTGTGACATATCACTGAACCTAGCACCTAGGTGATGTGACTCTGTTTTATTGCCTGGGTTCTGCATTTTTTAAGTATTGTGACATGTCCCTGACCACAACACCTAAAGAATTGGGAGGTACCTGCTTGTACTCTGCCTATGGGGGGCATTGTGACATATCTCTGGGTCCATCAACTGCTTCATTTGACCCTCCTCTCCTACCCATGCTTTGTCAACAGGAGAGATTACGACATATCTCTGGAACCAGAATCTTGGTGATGTGACTCTTCTCTCCTGCTGAAGCCATGCCCACACAAGGGAAAGTGACTTATCACTGGGCCCAGCACACAGGTGATATAATTCTTCTGCCTGGTTTTTGTACCCAGGAGCCATTGTAATCTACCTCTGGGCCTGTCATTTAAATGATGTGACTATCCTTTTCTCCCTGAGCCCTATTCACAGAGAAAATAGTGACCCATCTGTGGGGTTCTCACCTAAATGATGTGACTCTCTTGCCTGGGCTCACCTCTCAAGGGAATTGTGACATATTACTGGACCAAGCACCTAGGTGATGTGGCTCTGACAAAGGAGAAATTGTGATGTATCACTGTTTCCAGCACCTCAGAGATTTGACTCTCCTATTTTCATGAGCCCTGCATTTACTGTGTGTTGTGACATATGGCTTGGTGATGTGACTCTCTACTACACCTAGGTGATGTGACTCTCTACTTCTTCCTGAGCCATGCCAAAGAAGAGGATTGTGACATATCACTGGATCCAGCACCTAGATGATGTAAATCTTTTGTTTTGCTGAGCCATGCATATCTTTGGTGTTGTGACATGTCACTGGACCCAACACCTATAGGACTGGATCAGAGGTTACTGAATAAGCCCTGCCCATAGGCGGCCTTGTGACATATGTTTGCATGTATCACCAAAGTGATGTGACTCTTTTTCTGCCTGCAGCCTGCACATAGAGAAGATTGTGACATATCACTGCACCCAGTAACCAGGTGATGTGTCTTTTCTGGCAGGTCTTTTCCCACAGTGAGCATTGTGAAATATCACTGGGCTCAGCCACCAGGTTATGTGACTCTTCTGCCTGTGCCCTGCTTCCAGGAAATACTATGACATCCCTCATACAGCACCCAGGTGATGTGACTCTTCTGCTCGTTTTCTATTTATAGATGGAATTGTGACAAATATCCTGGCCCAACTCATAGGTGCTATGATGATTCCCATACCTGGAATCAGCCAATAGGGGAGATAGTGTCTTTTGTATTGTAGCCTAGGGAAACAAGTAAGATCCTGGGCCCCCTCTTTGTATGAATGTCATAAAGAATTACCAATCTGACTGGGCACAGTGGCTCATGCCTGTATTCCCAGCACTTTGGGAGGCCAAGGTGGGTGGATCACGAGGTTAGGAGTTGGAGACCAGTCTGGCCAACATAGTGAAACTCAGTCTCTACCGAAAATACAAAAATTAGCTGGCTGTGGTGGCATGTACCTGTAGTCCCAGCTACTCAAGAGGCTGAGGTGGGAGAATCACTTGAACCCAGGAGGCAGAGGTTGCAGTGAGCCAAGGCCATGCCATTGCCCTCCAGCCTGGGTGACAGCGTGAGATGAGGCTCCTTCTCAAAAAAAAAAAAAAAAAGTCTTACCAATCTTTGGTGTGTTTCGTAAACCTTTTGGGTGGCACAAAGAGTGTCTTCACAGGGTTTAGCACACAGGTGAGATTGTTTCTAAGATGCAGAAACTGCCAACTCTTAGGATTGTCACCCCCACACATGGCAAAAGACAACTAGTGAGCTCCTGAATCTCACAGGTGGACACAGTTCAAAGTTGGAATTGTTACTGTCATATATTAACATTTGGCCACAATTAAGGTGGTGACTCATTAATAAATGCAGTGCATAGACAGGTGAAGACTCTCCAATCTAGACCCTGCCGACTAGAGAGTGAGGACTCTCTAATCTGACCCTGCCAACTATGCTCACACCTGAACTTAGGGTCACAGATAGAATCATGGTGTACATACAAGCAGAAAGGCCTCAGAGCAGACTGTGACTTTTATGCACACTCTGTAAACCCCTTAGGCGGTGCAGAAAGTGTTCCAACAGAGCCTAGCACACAGGTGACATTGTGAGACTCCTATGCACACCCAGTCAACAGTAAAGACTGTCATTCTGTCTCATGAAAACAGCCAATGATTGAGCTTCTGAATCTCAGACTTGGAGGTAGTCAAAAGTTAGAAAATTGACTATCATACCTGGATCCCATTCGCAGGTGGGTTGGTGACTCTCAGATTCAACACAACTCTGAGGCTGTGACTTCACTAAGGAGATACAGTCCACACGAGGAATTAAGGGTCTAATGGACAGATTATTCGACCATCTAGATTGTGCCTCCTTTACTTAGGCCCAACCTACATGACCTATTGAATCTTACACCTAGAACCTAGACATATATGGGATTGTTAATCTCATACCTGGACATTCCTGTAGGTGTGATTGTGACCTAGATTCTGCCCGTCACCTCAGTGATTTAACTCTACTCCCTGGGCCCAGCCCACAGCTGAAATTATAAAATTTCACTGAAACCAGCAATTAGGTGATGTAGCTGCATGCTCCTGCCTTAGCATTGCAAAAAGGTAGCATGTGACATATTGCTTGGCCTTGCACCCAGGTAACATGAGTCTCTTCTGTCTTCATGTTGCCCACAGGGGGCATTGTCACATATCACTGGCACCACATTCAGGTTATGTGACTCCCCTGCCTGTGCCCTGCCCATATGGGCCATTTTGCCATGTTGCTGTGTCCAATACCCAGGTGATGCAACTCTCTTGCCTGGCCCTGCCTACAAGGTTTTTATGACATATCTACGCACCAATCAACTTTGTGTTTTGATAATCATCTTCTACCAATTTCTACTCAAAAGAAGAATTTTGACAAATAATGGGGACCAGCACCCAGCTGACGTTACTCTACTCTTCTTTCAAGGTTTGGTTTGAAACCAAGGGGATTTTGTGGCATGTCCCTGAGCTAACAGACAGGTGATATTCTTCTGTCTTGACTCTTCCAAAATAAAGCATTTTTACATAGTGCTGTGCCCAGGACCACAGTGACTGAGTCTCCTGCCCAGACCCTACCCACAGACACATTGTAACGTATCTCTAGACCCATCAACTGTTTGATGTGAGTCTCTTCCTTTACCTGGTCTTTTTCCACAAAAGATATTGTGATATATATCTGGGCCCAGCACCTAGGCGATGTGACTTCTTCTGCCTGGGTCATGCCCATAGAAAGGAGAGTAACTTACTACCGGGCCTACCACAGATATGCTGAGATACTTCTGCCTGTTGCTTGCCCAGATGCCTATGGCATATTTCTGGGCCCATCACCTAGATGATGGGACTCTCCTCTTCTTTCTGGGACCAGTACACAGTGGGAATTGTGATGCATTGTTTAGTTCATCAGCTACATGATGTGACTGTCTTCTCATGAGAGTCCTGCCCACTCGGGTAATTGTAACATATAATCTAGCCTAGTTTCTAGGAAACCTGACTCTTCTCTTATTCCTTTACCTTACACAGAATTGGCAACATCTCTGAGCTTCTCACGTAGGTGAGGTTACACTCCTCCCTGATCTCTCCCTTCAGGGAATATTTTGACGTACAGCTACACCCAACAGCTGGGTAATAAGATTCTTCTATCTTTTGGGTTCTGTCCAAGAAGAAACTGGGATGTATTGCTAGGCTCAGTACCTAAGTTATGTGACTCTTCTCTCCTGCCTGGGCCCTGCATACATTGTGTATTTTGATATATTGTGGGCTCCAACACCTAGGAAATTGGTGATTTCTACCTGTGGCCTGCCCACAGGAGGCCTTGTGATGTATCTCTGTATTCATGCCCTAAGATATATGACCCTCGTTTTTACCCTCCACTTTGCCCACAGGGAAAATTGTGACGTATCACTGGGCCCAGCAAGAAGGTGATGAGTTTCTTTTGCCTGCACCTTGCCCACAGAAAACAGTGGAACATATCCCTTGGCCTAGCACTAAGGTGATGTTTCTTTTATCACTGGTTCCTGGCCTCAAAAATGATTGTGACATAACCCTTTCCCAGCACTCAGGTGATGTGACCATCCTGCTCACTGTCTACTGACAAATGGGATTGTAACATACATCTTGGCCTGGCTTACAGGTGCAATAGTGACTCTCATACCAGTCACCAGGAGAGATACTGTCTCTTATAACTAAGCTTAGAGAAATGGGTAAGATCCTGGGTCTCCTTTTTGTAGGAAGGTCATAGAGAATTTCCACTCCCTCACATGCTGTATAAAGCCCTCAGGTGATACAGAGAGTGTCATCACAGGGCCCAGCACACTGGTGAGACTGTTTTTCTTGTGAACACACCACCCCAATTATTAGGATTATTGCATTCACGAAAGGACACGGTGTACTGATGAGGTCTTGAACTTCATACATGGATGCAGTTTACAGTTGGAATTGTGACTGTCATATGTACATATCCGACCACAATTGAAATGGTGACTCATTTCTAAAACCATCTCATAGGCAGTTGAGGAATCTCCTCTCTGGACAAAGTCAATTAAAGAGATGTTGACTCTCATACGTGGGCTTTAGGGCCGCGGGTACAATCAAGGGTTCATACCAGCATGGAGGTCTCAGAGCAAATTCTGACCCTCATGCATAGCATATAAAGCCCTTGAATGGCAGAGAGACTGTCCTCACAGGGCCCAGCACACAGGTAATATTGTGACACTCTTATGCACAGGTGGCCAATAGTAAAGATTATCATCCTTCCACATGAGCACAGTCCACTGTTGAGGCTCTGAATCTCCCACTCAGAGGCAATGGAAAGTTGAAGAATTAACTCTTACATGTGGATCTGATCCATAGGTGGGTTGGTTACTCTCAGACCAAGATTCTCCAGAGCTGTGAGGCTGTGGCTTCAATAAGGGGACACAGTCTTCAGGAGGGATCTTCAGGAGGGATTGGGTCTTTTTTGTACAAATCCTGTCCATTGTTGATATTGTGACTTAACCAGGTACTTAAACCAAACCTACAGAAGGTGTTGACTCTTACAATACCTGAAACTGGGACATGTATGGGATTGTTAATTTCATTTCAGGACTTTCCGGTAGGTGTGATTCTGATGTGTGCCCAGAATCTGAGTGACTTGACTTCCCAACCTTGGTCCAGCTCCCAGTAGGGATTATGACATATCACTTGACCAAACGCTTAGCAGATATGACCTATTCTCCTGCCTTGGCTCTGCCCATAGAGGGCATTGTGATGCACTGTCAGGCCCTGCACCCAGGTTATGTGATTTCTGCCTGTGCCCTGACCACATTGGTTATTTTGACATATTGCACTGTCCAACACTCAAGTGATGTTACACTTCTGCCTGTGCCGTTCCTACAGGGGACATTATGAAATATCTCTGTGCCTGTCACCCATGTATGTTGACTCTCTTCTTCTGCATGGATTCTGCTCACAGGGGGATTGTGACATATCTGGCCTCAGCACTCAGCTGATGTGATACTTCTCTTTTTTTTTTTTTGAGATGGAGTCTCGCTTTGTCACCCAGGCTAGAGTGCAGTGGCAAGATCTTGGCTCACTGCAACCTCCACCTCCTGGGTTCAAGCAATTCTTCTGTCTCAGCTTGCTGAGCAGTTGGGACTACAGGTGCCTGCCACCACACTTGGTATTTTGTGTTTTTAGTACAGATGAGGCTTCACCTTGTTGGTCAGGCTGGCTCCGAACTCCTGATCTCAGGTGATCCACCCGCTTCAGCCTCCCAAAGTGCTGGGATTACGAGCATGAGCCACCGTGTCCAGCCAATGCTCCCCTTTTTCCTATGATTTGCTCACACAAAAGATAGTGGCCCAGCACAAAGTTGATATGAGTCTCTTGCATGGACCCTGTTCACAGTGGGGCATTGTGAAATATCTCTGGGCCCATCAACTATTTTATGTAAGTCTTCTCTGTTACCTGAGCTTTACCTATGGAAGACATTGTGACATATCACTGGGCCCAGCACCCAGGTGCTGTGGCTCTCCTGCCTGGTCCCTGCCCACAAGTGTCATTGATACATATCTTTGGTCCCAACGTGTAGATAGTATGACTCTTTATTCTGGGACCTGTACACAGTGGAGATTGTGACATATTGCTAGGCCCAGCATTTACATGATGTGACTCTCATCTCATGCCTAGGCCCTGCCCCTAATCAACCCTAGGCCCTGGGGAGATTATGACATATATCTTGGTGCAACTCCTAGGTTATGTGATTCTCCCCTTTTCCATGATCCCTACTCATAGCATGCATTGTGACATATGTCAGGTTTTCTCACCTAGGTTATGTGACTTTCTTGTCTTTGCCCGTCCATCAGGGAGCATTGTGATATATTGCTAGGCCCATTATCTGGGTGATGTGACTCTCCTCACTTGCCTGTGCACCACCTAAAGGGGACATAGTGACAAATCTTTGAACCAATTTTCTACATAATGTGCCTCTTCTGTGTTGCAGGAGACATGCCCAAAATAGGGATTGTGGCATATCTCTGAGCCCAGCACCCAAATGTTGTGACTCTCCTGCCTGAGCTGTGCCTAGAGAAAATATTATAATATGTCACTAGGCCCTGCATACAAGTGATCTGATTCTCCAGCCTGGGCCTTGCCCACAGGGAGATTGAGACATATTCCAGGTAAAGAATTCAGGTGATGTTACTCTCATTTCTTAGCCTTTCCCAGAGGTAACATTGTGAACTATAATGTGGTCCAGGACACAGATGAGATTTTTATTCTTGTATGCAATCCCAGACAACAGTTACTATTGTCACTATAACACATGGACAAAGACCACTGTTCAGGTCCTGAATCTTATATAAGAACACATCAACAGCTGGAATTGTGACTGTCATACGTATTTCTTGTCAGAAGTGGGATGGTGACTCATTTCTGGATTCAGCTCACAGGAATGGTGATGACTCTCATACCTGGACCAAGCCAATAAGAGAGATGTTGGCTCTGGTAGCTAGGCTTAGGGGTCTGGGTCTTTTACTTGTAAGAAAGTAACAGAAGATCATGACACTTACACATATGGTATAAAGCTCTTGGGGAATACAAAGCGTCATTACAGGGCCCAGTCCACAGGTGAGATTGTAACTCTCCTATACACACCTAGCCAACAGTTTGAATTGCCACCCTCACACATAGACTGAGCACATTGCTGAGGTCCTTAATCCACACATGAACCGATTCCACCATTGAAATTGTACTGTCATATGTGGATTCAGCCACAGGTGGATGGTGACAAATTTCTGAACCCAACTCACTTGCGCAATGAACCCAGCCAATAGAAAATGTGCTGACTCTTAGGCTTATGGCAAGAGGCAAGGTTTTGGGTTTCTCACTTGTGTGGTCACAGAAAATTATGAAACTCACTCATATTGTATAATGCCCTCAGGTAGTACAGACAGTGTCATTACATAACTCAGCACAAAGTAGAGATTGTGACTCTCAAATGCATGCCCAGCCAAGAATAAGAATTGTGATGCATACACATAGACAGAACCCACTGGTGAAGTCTTGAATCTCACTCTCAGATGAGTCCACAGTTTGAATTTTTAATGTCATGTGTGGATCCAGCCACAGGTAAGAGGGTGACTCATATGTAAACCCAACTAAGAGGCACAGTCATGATTTTCATACTTGGACCCAGCCAATATGAGATGTGTTGACTCTCATACCTGGACTTAGGAAAAGAGGTAAGATTGTGAGTTTATATAGCACTAGTGTCTCAGAGGGGATTGTGACTCTCACCCAAACAATGTAAAGCCCTATGGAAGTAAAGAGAGTGTCATAAGAGGACCCAGAACACAACTGAACTTGTGATTCTTATATGCACTTCCAGCCCACAGTAAAAAGTGTCACCCTCCCACATGAATACAGACCACTGATGAACTTCTGAATTTTACATCTGGAGGCAGTTGAAAAGTGGAATTGTGATTCTTACTTGTGGATTTTGTCCACAGGTAGATGATCACTCTAGGATCAGGGTTCATCACACCAGTGAGGCTTTGACTCTGACACCAGGACACAGTCTGCAGGTGGGATTGGGACTCTCATGCATGGATTCAGTCCATCATTGAGATTGTGACTCATGTACTTGCATACAACTCACAGGAGGTGTTGACTCTTTTACCTGAAACTGGGACATGTGTGGAATTGTGCACCTTAGCCCTGGACCTTCCCACAAGTGTTGTTGTGACATATACTTTAGCCTAGCACCTGAGTAATTTTACTTCCCTGCCTGGGCCCAGCCTTCAGAGAGGATTGTGACAGATACCTGGGTCAAACACCTAAGTGATATGACTCTCATGCTTGAGCCCTACCCACAGAGGGTGTTGTAAAATGTCACTGGGCCCAGCACTTAGATCATGTGACTCTTATTTTCTGCCAGGGCCCTGACCCCAGAGCCATTGTGAGATACCATTGAGTCCAGCACCTCAGTGATGTAACCGTATGGCCTGGGCCCTCCCCACAGTAGGTATTGTGACATACCTCTGAACTCATTACCTAGGTGATGTAACTCTCCTTTTTTGCCTGCATTCTGTCTCCCCAAAATGGACTGTGACATACCACAGGTCTTAGCACTTAGGTGATATGATCCTCCTCTTCTGCCTGGGCCCTGGCCACAGGGGAAATTGAATCATTTTACTGAGTCCAGACTGCAGGTGATGTGACCCTCTATCCTAGGCCCTGCCCACGGGAGGTATTGTGATATATCTCTGTGGCCGTAATTTAGATGCTCTGACTCTTCCATTCTCTCTAGGTCATGCCAATTGAGGGGGATTGTGATATACTTTTGGACCAGCACAAAGGTAATTTGTGCAATCACAGGGATGACTCTCATACCTGGACCCAGCCAACAGGAGAAATGTTGACTCTCAGGCTTAGGGCAATGGGTAAGATCGTGGGCTTCTATCAGCACTAAGGTCTTACAGGAAATTTCAATTCTTATGCATACTGCATAAAGCCCTGGGGTGGTATGGATTGTGTCATAACAGGGCTCAGCACAAGTGGGATTGAGAGCCTTGTATGCACACGCAGCCAAGAGTAAGAATTGTCACCCTCTCACATAGACACAGCCCACTGTTGAGGCTCTGAATCTCACATTCAGGGGTATTCGGAAGTTGGAATTGTGATTCCCATAGGTGGATCGGATTCACAGGTAGGATGGTGACAGGTAGGATACAGTTGGGATTGTATCCTCAGACCAAAATGTATCACACCTATGAGGCAGTGACTGCCCCACTGAAACACTGTCCAGAGTTGAGGTTGGCTTTCTTAGGCACTGATCTAGTCCATGGTTAAAAATGCGATTCACATTGTTGAACACAACTCACAGGAGTACTTGACTCTCATACCTGAAGCTGGGACAAGTGCGAGATTGTCAATCTTATGTGTGGACCTTCCCGTGGGGTGATTGTTACATATATCTTTGCCAGAGAACTGATGAGTTTCGCTCTCCTGCAGAAGCCCATTCTATAGTTGAGATTTTGACATCTATCTTGGCCAAGTACCTAGAGTATGTGATGCTCCTGCCTGGGCTCTGTGCTCAGGGGGGATTGTGACGTATCTCGGGCCATATATGTAGGTTATGTGCCTCTCCAATCCTGCCTAGGCTGTTCCCACAAAAGGCATTATGACATACCTGAACCCATCACCTATGTGATTTGACTCTTTTTTTCCTCTGGGCCTTCCCCTTAGTGGGAATTGTGACATATCACGGGGTCCATCATTTCAGTGATATGTTTTTTGTGCTCTGCTTTGACCCTGCCTACAGGAGGATTGTGACATAAAAACTAGGCCCAGCATGTGAGTGATGTGACTCTCATTAGGAAATGAGAGTCCTAATGTGTTCTGCCATATAACTGGGTCAACCACCCGGTGATGTGACTCCTGCCTACAGTAGCCATTTGTGATACATCTTCTTCCTGGGTCCTGTTTATGAGTAGAATTGTGACATATCTTTGGCCAAGCACCAAAGTGATGTGACTCTCCGATTTCTGTTCACAGAAGGTATTGTGGCATATATCTAGGCCGAGTTTAGAGGTGTGTGTAATGATAGCCCTCATACATGGACCCAGTCACTAGGGGAGATTTGGCTTCTGTTTTCTAGGCTTAGGGCAATGGGTAAGTTCTGGGTGAAGAAGCATGAGGTTCAGGGTGAAGAAATGTCACATAAGATTATGACACTCAAGCATATTCTCTAAAGCCCTTGTGTGGCATTTAGGGTTAGTTACAGGATCCAGTATCCACATGAAATTATTACTCTCATAGGCAAACCCAGCTGACAATAGGATTGTCACCCTCACACATGGACAGAGCCCACTGGTGAGGGCTTAAATCTCACAAGCATAGTCCACAATTGGATTTGTGACTTTCATTTGTGTGCTGGGACAGTTGAAATGGTGACTTCTTTTTGATATGGAGGCAGCTTACAAGCACTGTGATGACTGTCATAAATATAGCTGACCAATAAGAGAGATGTTGACACATACCTGGCAATAGAACAATGGGTATGATCATTGGTTCACACCAGCATGAAGATCTCAAAGCAGATTGTGACTATTACTCATACCATATAAAGCCCTTGGTTGGTACAGAGAGTATCATAACAGAACGCGCGACACAGGTGAAATTGTGACTTTCCTGTGCACACTCAGCCAACAGTAAACATTGTCACCCTCCCACATGGAAACCATCCACTGTTGAGGCTGTGA
Organism: Macaca fascicularis; assembly: GCF_037993035.2. Taxonomy (NCBI): domain Eukaryota; kingdom Metazoa; phylum Chordata; class Mammalia; order Primates; family Cercopithecidae; genus Macaca; species Macaca fascicularis. The sequence continues at coordinate 22,741,779 of NC_088393.1, read as the reverse complement.
ACCTCACATGTGCAGGTAGTCGAAAGTTGGAATTGTGACTCATGAATACATCTGGTCTACAGGTAAGGTAGTGACTCAAAGACCAGGATTCAGCATGCTGTGAGGCTGTGACTCATACACTGAGAAATTTGCATTTAGAATTGTGGCTGTCATGCAGGGATATGGCCCATTATTATGACTGTGACTCACGTACTTAGATCCAACTCACAGGAGGTCTTGACTTTCATACCTGAAGCCAGAAAATGTGTGAAAGTTTAAATTTTCTTTCTGAACATTTTTTGCTGGTGTGATTGTGACATATACCTTTTTCCAGCGCTTGAATTATTTGACCCACCTGCCAGGGAAAAGCCCACAAATGGAATTGTGACATATACCTGAGCCCACCATGTAAGTTATTTTACTCTCCTGCATAGGTCCTCAGGGGAGATTGTGATATATCACTGGGCCCATCACCTAGGTTAAATGATTCTCTTCTTTTGCCTGGGCCTGCCAACACAGAGAGTTATGGCATATAAGTAGACCCATCACTTAAGTAATGTGTCTCTACTTTTCTACCTGGGCCCTGCCTCAGTGTGGGTTGTGACATATCACTGAGCCGTGCACTCATATGATATGACGCTCCTGCCTTGGCCCTTCCAATATGAGGCATTGTGACATATCAGTGGGCCCATCAACTAAGTATTACGACTCTCCTTTTCTGCTTGGGCCCTGTACACAAGGTGGATTGTGACATATTACTGTCACGATACTGTGCCCTGCACACAGGTAATGTAACTATTCTGCCTGAACCCTGCCCACAGGAGGCATTGTGACATACTGTTAGGCCCAGTTCCCAGGTTATGTGACTTTACTGCCATGGCCCTGCCCAGAGAGTGGATATTGACATCTTTTTGGTCCAGCATTCAGGTGATCTGATTATCTTGCCTGTCCCCTTCTCACAGGTAAAATTTCAGCCTATGTTTTTTTCCCAGCTCACAGGCATCATGACCATGCTCATATAGAAAACCAGCCACTAGGAGTGATTTTGACTCTGTTAGCTAGACTTTGAGTAGTGTGTAAAGTCTTCAGTCTCCTACATTTAGAAGGATAATGGAAGTTGATAAAATGTAAGCGTATTCTATAAATACTTTGAGTAATACAGACAGTATAATAAGGGCCCAGCACAGAGTGAGACTGTGACTCTCATAGGCATACCAAGCCAACAATTAGGATCATCACTTCCAAACAAGAAAGCAGCACACTGGTGAGGTCCTGAACCTCACATGCAGGTGCAGTCCACAGTTAAAATTCTGATTGTCACATGTAGATCTGAGAACAGGTTGAATAGTGACTAATTTCCAGACTCAGCTCAGAGGCACGGTGATGACTTGCATACCCGGATCTAGCCATAGGAGATCTGTTGACTCTCATAGGTAGCCTTAAAGCAATGGGCAAGGTTCTGGGCTGTCTACTTGTATGAAGGTCACAGAGGATTACAAAACTCACGCATATTGTATGACTCCTTGGGTGGTACACAGAGTGTCATAACAGACCCCAGCACAAAGTTAAAATTGTGATTCTTACAGGTATACCCAACCAACAGTGAGGATTATCCCTCTCACACATGAACAGAGACCACTGGCGAGGTCCTGCATATGGCACATGGATGCAGTCCTCGGTTGAAATTGTGTTGTTCAGACTCGTCCATCACTGGGTGCTGGGTTCATGGTATATGCATTTTGTAAACATTTATAAAGGTGTTATTTTATAATATATGTGTTTTTATGTGTGTAAAATTAAAAACATAAGTTTTGATTTTTCTATGTATCTCTTATATTTCTTCCACAATCAATTTTTGTCACATACTTTTCTGGAAAATAGATAATTTCATCTAAATTTTCAAATTTAATGTCAGGACATTTTAAAAATATATTATGTTTTTGAATCTTGAATGTATCTCTAAATATCCTCTTTTGTCTTTTGTAAAATTTTTATTCCCCTTGAAATAGTTTATCTGCTTTATTATTACATTCAAAGAACAGCACTAATTTTACTCACATGTTATTATCCCTGAGTAACAAATGAGTCAGAGAAGTTGAGAAACTTGCCCAAGGTTACACAGGTACTCTGAGCCTGTTCTTCTAACCATTGAACACACGGTGTCATCCAGGAAGCACACATGCAATACTATTTCTACAGGTCCATAGAATCACATATACACATGCACATTTGTGTAAAGATAAAATGAACTTATACAGTGTTTACCTGCAGAAAAGGCACTGGTTGAAGGTCTAGAAGGTCACATACAAGAAGCCTTCTCTCTTTTGATTGTTTTGTTGTTTTTGCAGAGATAAGGTCTTGCTATATTTTCTAGGCTGATCTCAGTCTCTTTGGCTCAAGCAATCCTCCTGCTTCAGACTCCCAAAGTGCTCTCTGTCATATTTTTATAAGACTTATTGGGTCAAGTGTGCTGACTCATGCCTATAATAGCAACATTTTGGGAGGCCAAGGGGAAAAGATTGTTTGAGTTCAGGAGTTTAAGACAAGACTGGGCAACATAGTGAGACCTCATCTCAACTAAAAATAGAAAAAAATAGCTGGGCATGGTGACTCACACCTGTAATCTCATCACTTTGGGAGACTTTTTCTTCAATGATTAAAAACAAACCTTGGTGTCTGGCAGCCAGGCACAGCCAGGTAAGGTGAGGGCAGGAGGCAGAAACTTGCAACCCATGGGTTGCATTGGCTTTTTCACTTTTTTCTCCCCAACTACACAGAAAATTTCTTCAGTGTTTGATCTTATGCATCTTTGAATCCAAACATCTCATTCTTTGCCTTATACATACTAAAAATGTATTCACAGTTCATAAAATGTAATATATCAAAAAATATTCTAAACAAAAACATTCTCTTTATAGAACCTAGTAATGCACCATAATTCCTTACAATTTGTGTTAAGAATTAATAGTATAATGATGTTTTCTAACATGTAATAAGTACTTCTAGATGTTTAGCACTTGTGATATATTCTAAAAACCTTCTCAAAATTAACCTAGGACTCTAAAGAATATGTATGGCCCAAATAGTTGTTTTCTTCCCAACACCAAGGAATGGCATACAGAGCTGTCTTTAAGTTGAGGACAGGTCATAAAGACAAATTGAAAAAAAGAGAAAAAATGTCTGCAAACTTGTTTCTACACATTGGTCTTATATGCATTTCTCCATCAATTATATTAATTCTGAATGAACCACATTACCTGAAGTGGTACAAACAATTGCTTCAAATTGTAGAATCCCCAGGAAACAGAAAGAAGCAAAAGCAAGCTCTCCTAAAGAAGGTCACATCTATTCCAGACCTTGATGAACCTTGCAAATTTTCCATTATGTGCAATGACTAGCAAGCAATCAAACAGGACAAAATTCACAATAAGAAGATAAAGTGAAAGACACCATAAAAAACACAACAGAAAAAAATCTGCAAAGACATGCAATATTAGAGTTATTGGACACAAAAAATCAAAAACAACTATGCTTACCATAGCTAAAAAAGACAAATGAAAGTATCTGCAGGAAAGCAGAAGCTATATAAAGATTCTAAAAATAAGTTGTAAAATGAATAATACGATAACTAAAATAAAAAATGACCACATTTGAACTTATGTGTACAAGACAGAACCAGTAAACTAGATGCTACATCAGTAGAAATTAACACATATGCAACAAATATCAGTCTCAGAAAAATGTCTGGTAGGTATTCCAAGCATTCAAAATTTAAAACCGAAAAGCCTAAGGTTGATAGTACTTAACCTTTCTCAAAAATAGAGTAGGTAAAAACACTGCACAACTCAATTCCTGAGTTAATATCAAAGCTTGAGAGAGACAAAACAAGAACAACTATAAACAATCTCATTCATAAAGACAACTTTTTTTTTTTTTTGAGACTTTGTCCTGCTCTGTTGCCCAGGCTGGAGTGCAGTGGCCCAGTCTTGGATCACTGCAACCTCCACCTCCTGGGTTCAAGCAACTCTCCTGCCTCACCCTCCTGAGTAGCTGGGATTACAGGCACACGCCACCATACCCAGCTAATTTTTGCATTTTTAGTAGAGACGGAGTTTTACAATGTTGGTCAGGCTGGTCTTGAACTCCTGACCTTATGAGCCACCAGTCTTGGCCTCCCACAGTGCTGGGATTACAAGCATGAACCACCACACCCAGCCAAGACAAAAACTTTTTAAACCAATTACAAATAAAGTGACTCTTTCTTTGTATAAAATGAATAAAACCATCAATAAGTTTATCTCAAGAGTACAGGATGAGTTGAACATTGCATAATCTATAGGTCTACATAAAATAGGCCCAGAATAAGAGCTTGGTAATGTAATTAGAAATAAAATAATATTTTATTTTCTAAATATACAAGGTATTTGAAATAAAGTACAGCAAATGTACATAATAAACTACTGAAAGCTTGTCTTTTAATGTCATAAACATAATAATTATGCTGGTGTTCAAGATTTTTATTAAACATTGCATCCATGGTTTCAGCCAACAGGTTAAAATGAGAAATCATTATACAATTATACTGGCAAAGCAGAACTAGTCAATAAACTAATAGCTAAACTATTGGTTCTACCTAGGTAGATTGGATCCTTGCAAAGCAACTAACACAAAAATTGTTCACATATATCGAGGATTTGAAACTTCTAGGAGAGGCCTGGCAGAGTGGCTCATGCCTGTAATCCTAGCATTTTGGGAAGCCGAGGCAGCAGATCACGAGGTGGGGAGTTCGAGAACAGCCTGGCCAATATGATGAGACCCTGTCTCTACTAATAATACAAAAATTCACCGGGCATGGTGCCTTGGGAGGCTGAAGCAGAAGAATCGCTTGAACCTGGGAGGCAGAGGTTGAAGTAAGCTGAGATCACTCCACTGCATTCCAGCCTGAGTGACAGAGCGAGACTCTGTCTCAAAAACAGCAAAACAAAACAAAACTTCTAGGAGAACATGAAGAATAATATTGTTATATTGTGGGAAAAAAACTTCTTAGACATCACACAATATAAAAATTAGACATAGATTGGGAGCGGTGGCTGGTACCTGTAATCCTAGCATTCTTTGAGGCCCAGGCAGGCAGATTATTTCAAGTCGGGAGTTCCAGACTAGCCTGACTGTCCGGAGCTGCACGCCCCGGCCATAGCGAATAATAATTAAAGATTAAACGCCTGAGCTATATTCATTTCCACCCCACACCTTCTCCCTAGATTTACCTTCTTCCCTGTATTAATACCGCCATTAAAAGATGGCGCTCTTCCCGCTTCTTCTTCATTCATTTTTCCCGCGCCGGCGAAAAGACTACCTGACAGCGCAGGCGCAACATGACGTCCGACCGGAGAAACCGAAGCCTATCTGGCCACGCCTTCCGCAATGAGGTCATTTCCGCCTTAGCCCAACCCCTTCCCCTCCAAATGTATATAAGGCATTGCATTACCACCATTAAACGAGACTTGATCAGAGCACTGTCTTGTCTCCATTTCTCGTGTCTCTTGTTCCCCAAATTCCCACCCCCTCCTCCAGGGCCTACACTGACTATCCCGTGGGCCGGGATACGTGGCGCCCGAACAGGGACCTGGAAACGAGGGACTCCGTGAGGAAGAGGACGCCAAAGGACGGTCGACCACTAACGAAGACAAAAGGAGTCAAACTCTTCCGATCACCGCGGGAACCTGCCGTGTCAGAATCGAAGGTAAGTGACGCATCCGAAATGGGACAAGAATTAAGCCAACATCAAATATATGTAGGACAATTAAAAGAGGCTTTAAAGGTACGAGGAGTAAAGGTTAAAGGTAATGATTTGTTTAAATTTTTTGATTTTGTAAAAGACACTTGCCCTTGGTTCCCACAGGAAGGAACTATTGATATTAAAAGATGGCGTAGAGTAGGGGATTGTTTTCAGGACTATTATAATACTTTTGGGCCAGAAAAAATTCCTGTAACCGCCTTCTCTTATTGGAACCTCATTAGAGATTTAATAGATAAGAAGGAGGCCGATCCGCAAATCATGGCTGCGGTCGCTCAGACAGAGCATATTTTAAAGGTTAGCTCCCGCTCTAACCTCACAAAGCCTCCACAAGATACGGAGGAAGATCTCATTTCCCTCGAAAGTGATCATGAGGAAATCAAGTCTCCTTCTGTAACAGATAAAGAAATACCACACGAAAACAAACCAAAAAAATACCCAATTTTACAGATGCTTCAAAAGGAGGAGGAAATTAATAAGCCTAATCAATCGGATATAAATTGGGATGATTTAGAGGAAGAGGCGGCTAAATATCACAACCCTGATTTGCCTCCCTGTTCTTCATACCCACCCCCATATAATAAGACACATAATGAGGCTTCTGTGCCCATTGTTATGGCAGCAATAGATCCCAAAGAAGAATTAAAGCAAAAAATTGCTCAACTAGAAGAACAGATTAAACTTGAAGAGTTACATCAATCATTGATAATTAGGCTCCAAAAGCTAAAAACAGGAAATGAAAAAATACCTAACTCAGACGCTATGGAGGGTTCCTTGCGCCCACTTCAGTGGCCTGGACAACATGTTCCAAGAGGGGGGTTAGTTGCTAGCCGACATAGAGAAGACTCCTCCCCCAAAGACGTTTTTCCGGTCACTGAAACCATAGATGAACAGGGACAGGCTTGGAGGCATCATACTGGATTTGATTTTACTATTATAAAAGAGTTAAAGACTGCTGCCTCTCAGTATGGGGCTACTGCTCCATATACTCTTGCTATAGTGGAATCTGTAGCTGAGAATTGGCTCACTCCTACAGACTGGAATGCCTTAGTCAGGGCAGTTCTTTCTGGGGGAGACCACTTAATTTGGAAGTCAGAGTTCTTTGAAAATTGTAGAGATACAGCTAAAAGAAATCAACAGGCAGGAAACGGTTGGGATTTTGATATGTTAACTGGTTCAGGTAATTATGCAGACACTCAGGCCCAAACGCAATATGACCCTGGACTGTTCTCACAAATCCAGGCTGCTGCTACAAAGGCCTGGAGAAAACTTCCCGTTAAAGGAGATCCAGGGGCCTCGCTCACAGCGGTTAAACAAGGACCCGATGAGCCATTTTCAGACTTTGTGCATAGACTTATGACCACGGCAGGTAGAATCTTTGGAAATGCAGAAACGGGTGTAGATTATGTTAAACAGTTAGCTTATGAAAATGCTAACCCCGCCTGCCAAGCGGCAATCAGACCTTATCGAAAGAAAACAGATTTAACAGGATACATTCGCCTTTGTTCAGATATTGGGCCCTCATATCAACAAGGCCTAGCAATGGCCGCCGCTTTTAGCGGCCAAACAGTAAGAGATTTCCTCATTAACAAAGGTAAAGATAAAGGAGGATGTTTTAGATGCGGTAAAAGGGGACACTTTGCAAAAGATTGCTGTGAAAACCAAAATAAGAGTCCAGAAGCAAAAATCCCAGGCCTTTGCCCAAGGTGTAAAAGAGGAAGGCACTGGGCAAACGAATGTAAATCTAAAACTGACAGTCAAGGAAATCCTTTACCCCCCAGGCAGGGAAACGGGATGAGGGGCCAGCCTCAGGCCCCGAAACAAGCATATGGGGCAGTCAGCTTTGTTCCAGCCAGCAACAGCAATCCATTTCAAAACTTAGTAGAGCAACCCCAGGAAGTGCAGGATTGGACCTCAGTTCCACCTCCCACACAATACTAACACCTGAAATGGGACCGTAAACCTTAAATACCGGAATATAGGGACCCTTACCACCTAACACTTTTGGGCTACTTTTAGGAAGAAGTAGTGTCACCATGAGAGGCTTACAAGTCCTCCCTGGAGTTATTGATAATGATTATGAAGGAGAAATTAAAATTATGGCCAGAGCTATTGATAGTATTATTACTGTCCCTCAAGGAGTTAGAATAGTTCAGTTACTCCTGCTACCTTTGGTTAAAACAGATAATAATATCCAATACTCTAATAGAAATATAAAAGGTTTCGGATCATCAGATATATATTGGGTGCAACCAATTACAAATCAAAAACCCTCTCTAACCTTATGGTTAGACGGGAAGGCATTCACTGGACTAATAGACACAGGGGCTGATGTAACTATCATTAAACAGGAAGATTGGCCCTCTCATTGGTCTACTACAGAAACTTTAACTCACTTGAGAGGAATTGGACAAAGCAGTAATCCTAAACAAAGTTCTAAATACCTAACATGGACAGATAAAGAAAACAATTCAGGCCTCATTAAGCCATTTGTCATCACTTACCTACCTGTTAACCTTTGGGGGCAAGATCTGCTCTCTCAAATGAAAATTATAATGTGTAGTCCAAATGATATAGTTACTGCACAAATGTTAACTCAAGGATACACCCCTGGTAAAGGTCTTGGAAAAGGAGAGAACGGTATCCCACAGCCTATACTGGTTTCAGGACAACTTGATAAAAAGGGGTTTGGAAATTTTTAGCTCAGGCCACTGACATACCTGCACCCCAAAGGTGCGCTGACCCCATTACTTGGAAGTCAGATGAGCCCATTTGGGTTGATCAGTGGCCTTTACTCAATGATAAACTAAGTGCTGCCCAACAGTTAGTGCAGGAACAACTAGCAGCAGGACATATTGAGGAAAGTAATTCCCCTTGGAATACACCTATTTTTGTTATTAAAAAGAAGTCTGGTAAATGGAGACTCTTACAAGATTTAAGAGCAGTAAATATCACTATGATCCTTATGGGTGCCTTACAACCAGGACTGCCTTCACCGGTTGTGATTCCTCAAAAATATTTTAAAATCGTTATTGACCTTAAAGATTGCTTTTTTACAATTCCCCTTCACCCTGCTGACCAGAAAAGATTTGCCTTTAGTCTTCCATCTACAAATTTTAAACAACCAATGAAGCGCTATCAATGGAAAGTCTTACCTCAGGGTATGGCCAATAGTCCTACCTTGTGTCAAAAATATGTAGCTGCCGCTATAGAGCCAGTCAGAAAAACATGGGCACAAATGTATATTATACATTATATGGATGATATTTTAATAGCAGGAGAAATTGGCGAACAAGTCTTACAGTGCTTCGCCCAACTCAAACAAGAGTTAACAGCAGCCGGACTACAAATAGCCCCAGAAAAAGTACAATTACAAGATCCATACACTTATCTTGGTTTCCAGATTAATGGACCCAAAATCATTAATCAAAAGGCCGTTATACGTCGTGATCATTTAAAAACTTTAAATGATTTCCAAAAATTACTGGGAGACATAAATTGGCTTCGACCGTACTTAAAGCTCACCACAGGAGAGTTAAAACCTCTTTTTGATATATTAAAAGGAGACTCTAATCCAAAATCCCCCAGGTCCATTACTAAAGAAGCATTAATAACACTCCAACAGGTAGAACATGCCATTGCAACACAATTTGTTACCGGTATTGATTATTCTCAGCCATTAATATTCCTCATTTTTAACACAACAATAACCCCTACTGGCCTATTTTGGCAGAACAATCCCATTATGTGGGTACACCTGCCCTCCTCCCCTAAAAAGGTTTCGTTGCCTTATTATGATGCCATAGCTGATCTAATTATCTTGGGAAGAGAAAACAGTAGAAAATACTTTGGAATAGAACCCTCTACCATTATACAGCCCTACACTCAATCACGCATCCATTGGCTGTTACAAAATACGGAAGCCTGGCCAATTGCTTGCGCTTCTTATACTGGCGCGATTGACAACCATTACCCACCTAACAAACTTATTCAATTTTGTAAACTTCATGCGTTTGTATTTCCCCATATTACCAGTAAAGAACCTCTCAATGACGCATTACTAATTTTCACTGATGGATCTTCCACAGGACTTGCCGCTTACACTTACAATAATGTAGTCGTTAAATTCCAGACCACTTATACATCAGCTCAGCTGGTCGAATTGCAAGCTATAATTGCAGCACTATCAGCTTTTCCTTGTCAGCCACTTAACATTTATACAGACAGCGCCTACCTGGCTCATTCAATACCCCTCTTAGAGACCGTGTCTCAAATTAAACATATTTCAGACACAGCTAACCTATTTTTACAATGTCAACAACTTATCCGAAAAAGGACTACTCCCTTTTTTCTTGGACATATTAGAGCACATTCAGGATTACCGGGACCTCTAACACAAGGTAACGCAACAGCTGACACGGCAACAAAAACCATAGCCACAGTCACTACAGACAATTTGCAACAAGCACAAAAAGCACATGCCTTACATCATTTAAATGCCCAAACCTTAAGACTTATGTTTAAACTTACCAGAGAACAAGCTCGACAAATAGTTAAACAATGCTCCAACTGCATAACATATTTACCTGTTCCCCATCTAGGAGTTAACCCCCGAAGGACTCATCCCCAACGAGATTTGGCAAATGGACGTTACTCACCACTTAGAACTTGGTCAACTAAAATATATCCATGTATGCATAGACACCTATAGTGGATTCATCAGTGCAACTCTCCAAACAGGAGAGGCCACCAAACATGTCATAGCTCATTTATTACACTGCTTTTCTATTTTAGGAATACCCAAACAAATCAAAACAGATAATGGCCCCGGTTATATAGCCAAAACCTTCTTACAATTTTGTAATACCCTACAAATTAAACATACCACAGGCATTCCCTATAATCCCCAAGGACAAGGTATAGTAGAAAGAGCTCATCTGTGATTAAAAACTATTATCACAAAATTAAAAGGGGGGAGCTGGTACCCCGTGAAGGGTACCCCCAGAAACATACTCAATCATGCCCTGTTTATCCTTAATTTTTAAAATTTGGACAGTCATGGAAAATCGGCTGCCGACCGTTTCTGGCATTCTGAATCTCAAAAACAGTTTGCAATGGTAAAATGGAAAGATCCACTTGATAGTTCATGGCATGGCCCCGATCCAGTTTTAATTTGGGGAAGAGGCTCAGTATGCATCTTCTCACAAAAAAATGATGCAGCCAGATGGCTTCCTGAAAGATTGGTAAGACAAATAAATCATAACCATTGTCAGTCCAGGGAAGATAAATCTCCTTGAGAAGTTCTTTCCTTCTTGTTTTTCAGAAAATGAAGCCTAACATGAAATTCCTTTGGAGAATAATCGCTCTATATAACATAGTGACAGTCTATGCAGGTTTTGGTGACCCTCGTAAGGCAAAAGAATTATTACAAAAACAATACGGCCAGCCTTGTGACTGCAGAGGGGGACAAATATCTGAACCTCCGTCAGATAGAATCACCCAGGTGACCTGCACGGGCAAGACAGCTTACCTAATGCCAAACCAGTTATGGAAATGTAAGTCTACCCCAAGAGATACCTCACCTAGCGGGCCGCTCCTAGAATGCCCTTGTAGCTCTTTCCAATCTTCTGTACATAGTTCCTGTTATACCTCCTATCAACAATGCAAATCAGGCAATAGAACATATTATACGGCCACGTTACTAAAAACACAAACTGGAGGCATCAATGACGTACAAGTATTAGGATCCACTAATAAACTTGTACAATCTCCTTGTAACGGCCAAAAAGGAAAGCCTGTTTGTTGGAGCACTACTGCACCCATTCACATTTCTGATGGAGGAGGCCCATTAGATATTGCAAGAATTAAAACCGTCCAGAAAAAATTAGAAGAAATTCATAAAGCTCCATATCCTGAACTTCAATATCACCCTTTAGCCCTGCGTGAGCTTAGAGATAATTTTAGGCTCGATGCCCAAACCTTTGATATCCTCAATGCTACTTACAATTTACTTCAAATGTCCAATACAAGCCTGGCCCACGATTGTTGGCTTTGTCTTAAAATGGGCCCCCCTATTCCTCTAGCCATACCTAACCTTTCATTGCCCTATGTCAATTACTCAAATGAATCCTTAGTAAATAATTCCTGTCCTATTACCCCCCCCCTTAGTTCAACCGATGACGTTTTCTAATTCCTCTTGCCTCTTTTCACCATCATATAATAACACTAAAGAAATTGATTTAGGCTATGTTGTGTTTGGCAACTGTACTTCCATAATCAATGCCACCAACCCTTTGTGTGCTATAAATGGCTCGGTTTTCGTTTGTGGAAACAACATGGCATATACGTATCTACCTACAAATTGGACAGGGCTTTGTGTTCTGGCCACTCTTCTCCCCGACATTGATATCATCCCTGGAGATGAACCTATCCCCATCCCCGCTATTGAACATTTTATTTATAGACCGAAACGAGCCATACAATTTATTCCCTTGTTGGCTGGACTAGGAATCACCACTGCTTTTACTACAGGAGCCACAGGCCTAGGAGTCTCACTAACCCAATATACTAAATTATCCAATCAATTAATCTCAGATGTACGGACCTTATCCAGTACTATACAAGATTTACAAGACCAAGTAGACTCGTTAGCTGAAGTAGTTCTCCAAAATAGAAGGGGTCTAGATTTGTTAACGGCAGAACAGGGAGGGATATGTTTGGCTTTACAGGAAAAGTGCTGTTTTTATGCCAACAAATCCAGAATCGTCCGAGATAAGATAAAAACTTTGCAAGAAGAACTAGAAAAGCGCAGAAAAGGCCTGGCCACCAATCCACTATGGACTGGACTCGATGGACTTCTCCCCTATCTCCTGCCGTTTCTTGGTCCTTTACTCACTCTTCTACTCTTCCTCACTCTCAGGCCTATAATCCTTAATAAGCTTATGGCATTTCTCAGACAACAAATCGAGGCCTTCCAGGCCAAACCTATACAGGTTCATTATCATCGCCTTGAGATGACTGAAAATGGTGAGTCTTATTTACCTTAATAAGACCACCTCCCCTGTGTGCTGAACTGGACAGTCAATGACGGGTAAGAGGACACTATCTCCATTGGAGCCTAAGACAGGAGGGCTGCCCTTGCTGCTGCCTTATCCCATGACGGGCCTAGAAGGTGGGGGTGAGTTGACCCAACCTAAGAGAGGCGCAGTTCCCGAGGGGTTTTCTTGTCATAAAAATATAAAAAGGGGGACCTGTCTGGAGCTGCATGCCCCGGCCATAGCGAATAATAATTAAAGATTAAACGCCTGAGCTATATTCATTTCCACCCCACACCTTCTCCCTAGATTTACCTTCTTCCCTGTATTAATACCGCCATTAAAAGATGGCGCTCTTCCCGCTTCTTCTTCATTCATTTTTCCCGCACCCGCGAAAAGACTACCTGACAGCGCAGGCGCAACATGACGTCCGACCGGAGAAACCGAAGCCTATCTGGCCACGCCTTCCGCAATGAGGTCATTTCCGCCTTAGCCCAACCCCTTCCCCTCCAAATGTATATAAGGCATTGCATTACCACCATTAAACGAGACTTGATCAGAGCACTGTCTTGTCTCCATTTCTCGTGTCTCTTGTTCCCCAAATTCCCACCCCCTCCTCCAGGGCCTACACTGACTATCCCGCGGGCCGGGATACCTGACCAACATGGTAAAACCCCATCTCAATTAAAAACACAAAAATCAGCAGGGTGTGCTGTGCATGTCTGTTGTCCCAGCTATTCAGGAGGTTGAGGCATGAAGAGCGCTTGAATCCAGGAGGCAAAAATTGCAGTGAGCTGAGGTTGCGCCATTGCACTCCACCCTGGGTGATAGAATGAGACTTTATCTAAAAAAAAAAAAAAAAGTACTAAAATATTTATGAATTAGACTATACCAATTTTAAGAATTTTTGATTATCAAAAACATAAAACATGTCTTTTTTTTTTTTTTTTTTGAGACGGAGTCTCGCTCTGCCGCCCAGGCTGGAGTGCAGTGGCCAGATCTCAGCTCACTGCAAGCTCCGCCTCCCGGGTTCACGCCATTCTCCTGCCTCAGCCTCCCGAGTAGTTGGGACTACAGGCGCCCGCCACTGCGCCCGGCTAGTTTTTTGTAATTTTTAGTAGAGACGGGGTTTCACCGTGTTAGCCAGGATGGTCTCGATCTCCTGACCTCGTGATCCGCCCATGTCGGCCTCCCAAAGTGCTGGGATTACAGGCTTGAGCCACCGCGCCCGGCCTAAAACATGTTTTAATAAAGACGGTGAAAAGGCAAACCATAACTGGGAGAAAATAGCTTAAAAACACATAGTACAAAAAATTAGCATTTAGAAAATACATATTACAGAATATGTATGAATAAACAAGGAATGGAAAACATTAAAAGTAGGACAGATGGCAAGTCTTAAAGCACAAACTTATGAAAAATGCTAACTTCATTAGTAACTATGGAATAAAACTATAAATAATATGTTTTTCTAATTAACCATTTTGTCAAAAAATTATGTCTAGCAATTCTAAGAGTTGGTAAAAGATAGGCAGTAGTAATAAGTGTAGACACATCAAATGAAAAATGGCAATTGAGAATGTCACTTTCAATGCTTTAGTATTTGGACTTTTGGTTTAAAAAAATGTAGTAAAATAGAGCTTTTGGTAAGCTTTCTGTAGCTTAACATTATCATAATTAGGAAAAAACAATTTTAAAAATGTAAATAAACAAAAAGCCTATGCCCCCCCACCCCCCAAAAAAAAATAAGATCCAGCAGTGCATACATATTGATCCTTGTTTTGGGAGAGTATGAAACAGACCATTGTGTGAACTTTATACAGTTATTTTGCCACACTGGCATACTAATAAAAACTATCTTTAATTTGAATGAACATGTCCACATCTTATAAATACTGCTTTGTACTACGAATAATAAATGTAAAAGTCCTTATACTCAAGAGGATCCTGATTCTCAACTAAACATATATGGCAACCCATTCCTCTGTTTCTTCCAAACTGAAGCCTGATTAAGGCTTAAATATGGAGTGAGAGGGACTCAATAACAGAACATGTGAAACAAAAAAAAAATGAGATAGGGTGGTCTTTTCTAAGAATCAGCAGTTGCCTGGGGTACCTCAATATAACGATATCTACTAGGAATCTTGCTGGGTAAAAATGAACATAAAAAGCTGAAAACACCATGACTTTGATTTGGTGGAACAGAGTCTCTGGAATTATACATAGTTGTGCTGAAAGTATTGAGCCAGAATGAAAGGGAATATTTACAAACACATTAGTATTGGTTCCATATCTTGTTACAGTAGCAGTACTCTTGTTTGTAATGTCAGCTTCCCCAAGCTACACATGCCATAGAGAAACTAAGCAAGTGTCTAATATGTTGTTTGCAGTTAGTGTCTAAATTTAACAACTTGCAATAATTTTATGAATTTCATTAAACCCTGTTTCATGTATAAATCTCACTAAAAGGCACTATTCAGTAGCTATTTCCCTCAGTCTTTTCTGGGATTTTCTGTTGCTTGTTTCCAAACCAACCTTCTTTGAATCCTAGTCATTTGTAAAGCTCCCTATGTAATAATAGAAAGAGAGCAGAAATGAAGCCAAGTTACCCAAACAGTCCATGCCTAATATATTTGGTTCCCCAAATGAACCAAAAACCACACAAGCTAAACAACAGTGGTTTTAAAATTCAACCTCAATTCAACAGTAGTTGTCAAAACCATGTGCAAAAATTAGCAAAGTCACGATGTAGAAACCCTTAACCTGTTATTCAGAACAAATCATCAAATTCTTATTTTGGCATTTTTAGAAAAAATAAATACATTACATATGACAAAAGATACCCACTCACTTATAATAAAATATTTTGAAATATATATGGTTTTATTCTTATTCTGAAATACATATTATTTAGACAAGACTTTCAGTAAAAAATACTTACAGCTACCGTGTATGAATTAAAACAGCTGTGGGAAAATAGTATTTTTGGTTAATAATGAAGATCGAAGCTCCAATGATGTAAAGAATTTTTTCCTGGGCACACAGCTAATTACCCAAATCAAGCTCAAATATGATTGATTTAAAAATTTTAATTTTCCCACTGTTGACAATGTTGATATAACAGCTAAATCTTAGTCTCAGAGCTGGTAGTATGGAATAAATCAAGATAAGTACTATTGAGGAAGGATGAGTAGTCAAAAAGTGACTATGTCTTTGGGATGCAGCAAACATGGCCATTGTACAGTGGTTGCATATTGCCAACCCAATAAACCCCAGCATTTGCATTGTATTCCAGCTTATTCAAGCAAAGCTCTCTCCAATAGAGAAACTCCCCTGTAAAGAGCATGAACATTTTGATTTTACCTTTCCTCAAACTGACCTTTTACTCATTATAATAGTAAAAGCAAACCTGTGAATGGAGATTTAAGATGCTAGTGAGATCTGAAATATGAACAAGCAGGTACAGCTACTGTGTCTGTGTATCAAGAGGGCCACCCAAAACATGCTTACTAATAACACTACTTTTCACCTCTTTATAAATAATTACATAAGACTCCCATAAAGTCCCTCATTCCAGTCTTCGTTTTCTCATTCCTGTAAACAACCCGCCCTGAATCCCTTCTCTCTCAAGGTGTACTGGGTATTCTGCACCTAACCTTAAAAATAGTCCTACTCCTTTGCAATAAATTACTCTATGCTGCATCTTCTTTTTTGTTTGTCTCTTGTTTAAATTTTTTTCAAACTAAGACAACAACTGAGGTTTCACAAAAGCCATTAACAGTATCAGGCTTTGTTTTGTATTTTCTATTGTTAACATTTTTTCTCTGATATGTCAATATTCACATTTTGAACACAGTCAACACTGCTAAATTGAAAATTTAAATGACCACAAAATAATTTATCATAAAAGCATGTATATCTCTCGTGTTTCACCTTCACTACACTTTCTATCTAATCAACTTTTAAAAAAATTTGACAGTCAAATACATATATCAAATTTAACATTCTGAACATTCAATTCTGAAATGATTTATATGGAAGAATGTTGTTATATTCACTTTTGACCAAATTTGGCTTTCCACACTAAGGTAAAACTAAAACATGTTTACAAAGTTTTAAGGAACTTAACCTTACTAGCACTGAGAGAAGTTAGCTAGTGTGCCTTAGGTAGATAGCAAGGGAAGGGTTTATGGAGAGCCCCCAACCCGCAGGTTAGTGCCTTATCCCCACATAACATAAAAAGCAGCTTGGAAAAAAAATAAGCTCCAGGCACTATTAAGGGAACTAGTACAGGGGGTTGCGCCTGGACTCATGCCCTCGGATGCACAAGTAGGAGAACCTAAAGCCCATTTAGATAAAAATTTGCACACACTTCTGGCTTACTTAGATAAGGGAACAAGGCCTGACATAGAAATGTCTTTGTTCTTTGTATAGTCGGCTCCCAGCAAAAAGTTTTTTTATTTTTTTGTGGGCATGAACACAGTGGGTTTTGATGGGTTCCAGTGGACATGTTCTTTTCTTTTTTAACTGTGAGGAGTCTGGTCTTTATAAATTATTACTTGAGCCCTTGATTGGTCATGGGCAAAGGTCTTAGGCCAAGCTTTGGCTTCAGCTTCTAACAGGTTCTGGGCCAACCTGAGCAGCCTTTATGAATCGTTACTTCAGCCCCCGATTGGTCCCAGGCCAAGGCCCCAGGCCAAGCTGAGTCACACATTCTCTAAGACAGCCCACAAACTAAGCACAATTTTTTCCCATTCCAGTTTATAAAAACCATGGATCCCAGCCTTATAGTGGGCAACCCATTGAGGCCTCCCTCCCTCTCTGCTGGAGTAGGGCTTTCTTCTCTTTGCATATTAAACTTTTGCTCCAACGTCACCCTTGTGTCCACACTCCTTAATCTTCTTGAATGTAGCACAAAGAATTCTGGGTATTATCTCAAACAACAGAGGTTGTTACATCTTGGTGCACTGGTAAAACTACAACATATTTTGGTGTGTTGGCCAGGGAGAAAGGAATTCATCAAAAGGGTGATTAGGAGTCAGGCTCCTTGTCCTCGATTACTTTCTGAGGCTTCTTGTCCTAAGTTTTTTTTCTCTCAAAAACAACCTTGGAAACATTGACTCTGTTCTAATTCAGTTCCTTACACGAAGGGCCTACCCATTGTTTGGAATTGAAAGGAGGTCTTAGGGCAACTGAAGGTTTCTGGCTGAGTCTATACCTCAGTGTTATCTAAAAGCCCTTGGACTGACTCCAGTCCCCAATAGCCAATGAGGGTGTTGGCACAAGAACTTCTAGTCTTTTTTTTTCCATTTCATTTTATTCTTCTTTTTTTTGTGGATATAATCTCTCCTATCCATTCTTTGTATGCAATGTTGTGAACATTTTTACAGCCTATGGATACAATTAAGCTGACTAAAGTCAGTCAGTGTCTTGGTAATCAGATATGTAACTCAGAGTTATTTTTTGTAATTTCCTAGCAACAGGGAGATTTCAAAATCCCTTTAAATTTTTACTTAATAAGGGCCTTCCTGTCCCCCAGTAATAAATATTCATGGCACTGTATGAAATAATATTTCGCCCTGAGTAAATACCCTTCTTTGCATTTGGTTTGTTTTTTCTCTCCATGTGAAAGCTCAGCACTGTCCAATGAATCTAAACAGTTCCTTTATGAGACAAGTTCATTTTTTTGTTCTGGAGCTTATGCTGTAGGAACAGCCTATCAAACCCCAATCCTCATTCTAACTTTTGCCTAAAAATATAAAGTTGGAGTTTTTACCTAGCATTTCTAATTTTACAGCATCCCTAGTGGAATGGGATTATTCTCCATGGGAAGCCTTGTCAATGCTCTGTCCAAAACTTACAGTTCCCCAATTATTTTCCCTTTTACCTCCCTTTATCAGTAATAAGGCCTCATGCCCTATTTGTAAACAGAAAAACTCAACTTTCAACAGATGGAAGAAAGCCATGCTAGCAAAACAAATCTTCAATTTTCACAGATTTTTAAGGCACCTGTTCCTCATCAAACTACATTCGAATTTAAACAGAAAAGGAATTTTATGTTTGAAAGTAAATCGGTCCCACTCTCTGGGATTCTGATGTCTTCCTGGGGCCATAGCAAGGGAAGCCAAAAATGGTATTAGGGCATTCCCTCTATAAAAGTATAGTGCCCAAATCCAACAACTGCATAATCTCTCCTCAGCCACTGGAGTACCTTGAGAGCCTTTTGGGCTGAGTGGGCCTAGAAAACCAACAGCATGGAAAGCTAGGTGAGAAGGTGAACATAACGTGTCCTGCCGACGAACTCCTCCGGACCCTTGGGTGAAGGTCATGCTTGCATATGTGGTAACGTCTATGATGGTTGCTGGGACCCAGAGGAGTAAAAGGAAAGTTGAGAAGTGGTATGCCCTTTTTCTATTTCCTTCCACCATAGGCCACACTGAAAAGAGAAAGGGGACTGAGGAATGCTTTGTCTCCCCTATTTCTCTAGATAGGTCACAATCCATCTACAGTCCGCATTCCCCTCTAGTGCATTCTGAAACACTGGAACTTCTTTAACCCTGAAACTCGAAAGAAAAAATGGCTTATATTCTATTGCACAAATCCATGACCATCTTAGAGACAGGAGGCCTGGCTTTCTATAGGAAACATTAATTTCAACACTATCCAACAAATAGATCTTTCTTTGCTCTGTGAGAAAACCCAGATCTTTGTAACATCGTAAAATTAAATCTGCCCTCTTGGCAGCCATATCAGACAAGCCTACAAAATATAATTTCCAAAAGTTGAGGTACAAACCCTTGGGGAACCCTCAAATGCAACTTCTGGGTGCCCTACCAGCCTCCCATATTTTGGACCCTCAATACCCATATATCATCAGCTCCTCTGGTAATGCCACTCAAGAAACCCACAACATCACTGTTTCCCCTACAGAAAATGCCCAATAGACATGGTGTTCCTAGGATTCAAGTTTCCTTCTCATTGCAGGACCTTAAAAAAATAAAATGAGCCCCAGGCAAGTTCTGTGATAACCCCGATACATATATAGAGTCTTTCCAAAATTTAACCCAAGTGTTTAATGTTACGTGGAGAGATGCTATGCTGCTTTTAAGCCAAACCCTAACTGTTAAGAAACAGGCAGGCTTACGGGCAGCAAAAAAAACTGAAAAACAAACAGTAGTTTTCCTATAGCCAGTCAGAAAAGAAACTCAGTCGAAAGGGGAAAATAAAGTGACAGAATCCCCATTTGCAATAAGAATAAAAACAAAGCCCCTTAAATATCCTAAATGGAGCCCTTGTGATCCTATAGAGAAGTGGAAAATAAAAGACTGTCTGATGTGCATATTAGAAAGTTTGCAAAGAACCATAATCAAGCATGTTAATTACTCTAACCTGTCCTTGTTAAATCAGAAACCAGATAAAAATCCCAAGGACATTTTGAAAAGACTGAGAAAAACTTTAGGAAAACACACCTCCCTGTGTTCTAATTCAATAATAAAGGTTTATTACTTAGGCAGACTCTAATATCAGAAGGAAGTTGCTAAAACAGGCCCTGTTCAAACATCTTTCTAGGTTTTCTTATCCTCAAGTTGAAACTTTGCAGTATTTAAATAACACTGTTCTCTGTGCCCCAACTGAGGAGGTCTCAGGAAGGCACTAAGGTTTTCCTCAATTTTTTAGCTGAAAGGGAATATAGGCTCTCAAAATTTAAAGCTCAGCTCTGTCAAAATGCAGTAAAGTAGATAGGTGTAGTCAGAAGGTACCAGAACACCAGGTGAGGAAAGAATTAAACTCACACCAGGTAAGGAAAGAATTAAACTCATTTTCTCCATTTCCTTTCCCAAAACTCTTAAACAGTTGGAGGGGTCTTAGACATTACTGGTTTTTGCAAACTCTGGGCACCTAGGAATGGTGAAATAGCTAATCTTTTCTACCGTCATATTAAAAAAACCCTGAAGCACCTAAAACTCACTTGCTAACTTGGGAACCTAATACTAAAAAGCCTTTAACCAACTGAAGCCAGTCTTACTTAAAGCACCAACCCTCAGTTCTTTCATAACAAAGGAATTTAATCTCTATGTATCAAAAACGAAGTGAATGACCATGGGAGTTTTAACTAAGGCTCAAGGTCCAGCTAAACAACCAATGGGTTATCTAAGCAAGAAACTTGACTTGATGGATAGAAGATGGCCAGCCTGCCTCTGAGCAGTTTTAGTGGTGGCTTGTTGGTACCAAAGGCCATGAAGCTAACAATGGGAAATAACTGTTTGCATTCCCACATTGGACTGCTGTCCTCTAAGGGAAGCCTCTGGCTAATAATCACCTCTTCAAATATCAAGCTTTGTTGCTAAAGTTATCTGCATTCCAGTTGAAAACCTGCCCTTGCCTGAACTCAGACACTTTCTCCCAGAGGAAACTAAGAAGCCTAAACAGGATTGTAAACAGGTAGTGGTGTAAACTGGTAAAGGAAATAATAAGAATCACTGTTTATATACTCTGTAAAGTTTTGATTAATTAAAAAAACCTTTTTTCAAGTGCACTTGCCTAAATGAAAAGTGAATATCCAACCCATAAATATATTCAAAAAGCCTTTCTATTTTTATCTTTAAAAAACCTGTTTTCCTGGAAGAGGATTTTTTTTTCTCACTTAATTATTTTCTCCACTTTTATTTGTCACTGTTGATGCAAGCATAGAAGGCCCTAAAATAACGTCTGGAGGCCTGGGACTCCTCAAGAAAACAAAATGCCACCACAAATTACATTTTAAAAGAAATTCGGCTTTTTTTTTTTTTTTTTATGAAAGCCCTAGAATTAAAAGTAAATAAGTCCTCTCAAAATATGTCTTTTTCTTCTAGGTATGCTTGCTTATTAGGCCCTGGAAACCGTATTCCTAGCCCTGTTCTTTTTTTTTTTTTTTAATTGGGGCAGAGTCTCACTCTGTCACCGAGGCTGGAGTGCAATGGTGCAATCTTGGCTAACTGCAACCTCTGCCTCCTGGGTTCAAGCAATTCTTCTGCCTCAGCCTCCCAAGTAGCTGGGATTACAGGCATCTGCCACCATGCCCAGCTAATTTTTTTTTTTTTGTATTTTTAGTAGAGATGGGGTTTCACCGTGTTACCCAGGATGGTCTCGATCTCCTGACCTCGTGACCCACCTGCCTCGGCCTCCCAAAGTGCTGGGATTACAGGCATGAGCCACCATACCTGGCCCCTAGCCCTGTTCATAAAGGTCCTCAACCAGAGACCAATAATCCAATTAGAAAATTGGCAAACAAAAAATCTTATAGTTACTGATCTTCTTCTGTCCGTCTAGATGGTTATATACGTGTTTTGTGTGATGTCTATAAAAAAACCCTCTAATTAATTGGTCTACAAATAAGCACTTAGATAAAATATTAAGACAAAATAAAAGGCTCTAATGCCTCTTGGTTCATGTAAACTTTAAGAAATAAAAACATTCTTGTAGAATACAAATATCTTACAAATGTAAATAGGTGGTCTAAATTATGCAGGTCAAATAGTAGGTTTACTAAATGTTTTAATGTTGTAAACTGCTTCTTTAGCCTTTAAGAACTGTCAACCTGCCAGTTTCACAATTAGTAAGGCCTGGTGACATATAAAACTAACCATGCCTCTAACTGTACTGGTAGAAGTCAGACTTTATCTGCTCCTAGCACATAATTAAAACAACTTACCAGATTTTACATTAATGTTAAAATTATGAAAAGCTACCATTATAACATGTAATTGAGACTACTAAAAATGTATTTGCAAGCAATGTGTGTAAAAACAGTAACATTTTTTAATAAAAAATTATAAGGTACAAAATTCTACATTTTTCCCTAGGAATAAAAGATTGTCGGGCCGGGCGCGGTGGCTCACGCCTGTAATCCCAGCACTTTGGGAGGCCGAGGCGGGCGGATCACAAGGTCAGGAGATCGAGACCACGGTGAAACCCCGTCTCTACTAAAAATACACAAAAAAAAATTAGCCGGGCGTGGTTGTGGGCGCCTGTAGTCCCAGCTACTCGGGAGGCTGAGGCAGGAGAATGGCGTGAACCCGGGAGGCGGAGCTTGCAGTGAGCCGAGATCGCGCCACTGCACTCCAGCCTGGGCGACAGAGCGAGACTCCGTCTCAAAAAAAAAAAAAAAAAAAAAAAAAAAAAAAAAAAAAAAAAAAGATTGTCTTAAATTAAATAAAGTGAAATTTTTAAGCAAATTTTAAAAATACCATATAAATTAATTTTGTGAAAGAAAATACTGTGTGTAAACATATTAGCTAAATTCAAAGGAATATCATACGATTTTTCTTTAAGGGTTTAAATGAAAGCACAACAAGGTTTTCTTAAGATGCTAATCTGCTCTATATCAAAAATTCTAGAAGATTATAAAAGATTTGTAAAAATCAGAAATCCATTCCAAGTTGGCCGAATAGGAAAAACTCTGGTCTGCAGCTCCCAGCGTGATTGAGGCAGAAGACGGGTGATTTCTGCATTTCCAACTGAGGTACCTGGCTGATCTAATTGGGACTTGGTGGACAGTGGGAGCAGCCCATGGAGGGCAAGCCAAAGCAGGGCAGGGTGTCGCTTCACCCAGGAAGCACAAGGGGTTGGGGAATTTCCCTTTCCTAGCCAGGGGAAACCGGGACAGACTGTACTTAGAAAAACAGGACACTCCTGCCCAAATACTGTGCTTTTCTCAAGGTCTTAGCAACCAGCAGACAATGAGATTCTCTCCCATGCCTGGCTCGGTGGATCCCATGCCCACAAAGCCTTGCCCACTGCTAGCACAGGAGTCTGAGATCAAACGGCAAGCTGGCAGCCTGGTTGGGGGAGGTGTGTCCACCATTGCTGAGGCTTGAGTAGCTAAAGAAAGTGGCTGGGAAGCTCGAACCAGGCAGAGCCCACTGTAGCTCAGCAAGACCTACTGCCTCTATAGACTTCACATTTGTGGGCAGGGCATAGATAAACAAAAGGCAGCAGACAGCTTCTGCAGACTTAAACATGCCTGCCTGATAGCTATGAAGAGAGCAGTGCTTCTCCAAGGATGGCATTTGAGCTCTGACAATGGACAGACTGCCTCCTCAAGTTGATCCCTGATACCCTTGTAGCCTAACTGGGAGACACTTCCCAGTAGCGGCTGACAGACATCTCATATAGGTGGGTGCTCCTCTGGGATGAAGCTTCCAGAGGAAGGATCGAGCAGCAATATTTGCTGTTCTGCCATAATTGCCATTCTGCAGCTTCCACTGGTGATACCCAGGCAAATAGGGTCTGGAGTGGATCTCCAGCAAATTCCAACAGACCTGCAACTGAAGGACCTGACTGTTAGAAAGAAAACTAACAAACAGAAAGGAATAGAAGAAACATGAACAAAAAGGACATATACACCAAAACCCCTTCTGTAGGTCACCAACATCAAAGACTAAGGTAGATAAAACCACAAAGATGGGGAGAAACTAGAGCAGAAAAGCTGAAAATTCTAAAAACCAGGGCGCCTCTTCTCCTCCAAAGGATCACAGCTCCTCACCAGCAATGGAACAAAGCTGAATGGAGAATGACTCTGATGAGTTGATAGAAGTAGGCATCAGAAGGTTGGTAATAACAAAGTTCTCAGAGCTAAAAGAGCATGCTCAAACCCATCACAAAGAAGCTGAAAACCTTGAAAAAAGACCTCAAGTGACCTGACGGAGCTGAAAACCATGGCATGAGAACTTCGTGATGCATGCACAAGCTTCAGTAGCTGATTCGATCAAGTGGAAGAAAGGGTATCACTGATTGAAGATCAAATTAATGAAATAAAGTGAGAAGACAAGGTTAGAGAAAAAAGACTAAAAAGAAACAAATAAAGCCTCCAAGAAATATGGGAGCACACAGATTCATAAAGCAAGTCATCAGAGACCTTCAAAGAGACTTAGACTCCCACACAATAATAATGGGAGACTTTAACACCCCACCGTCAACATCAGACAGATCAATGAGACAGAAAGTTAACAAGGATATCCATGACTTGAACTTAGCTCTGCATCAAGTGGACCTAATAGACATCTACAGAACTCTCCACCCCAAATCAACAGAATATACATTTTTCTCACGTTGCACTTATTCTAAAACTGACCACATAATTGGAAGTAAAGCACTCCTCAGTAAATGTAAAAGAACAGAAATCAAAACAAACTATCTCTCAGACCACAGTGCAATCAAATTAGAATTCAGGATTAAGAAACTCACTCAAAACCACAAGATATGGAAACTGAACAGCCTGCTCCTGAATGACTGCTGGGTAAATAACAAAATGAAGGCAGAAATAAAGATTTTATTTGAAACCAATGAGAACAAAGACACAACATACCAGAATCTCTGGGACATATTTAAAGCAGTATGTAGAGAGAAATTTGTAGCACTATACACCCACGGAGAAAGCAGGAAAGATCTAAAATTGACATCCTACAATCAAAATTAAAAGAACTAGAGAAACAAGAGCAAGCAAATTCAAAAACTAGCAGAGGTGAGAAATAACTAAGACCAGAGCAGAGCTGAAAGAGATGGAGACACAAAAAAACCTTCAAAAAATCAGTGAATCCAGGAGCTGTGTTTTGAAAAGATCAATAAAATTTACAGATCTATAAAGAAAAAAAGAAGAATCAAACAGATGCAATAAAAATTGATAAAGGGGATATCACCACCAATCCCACAGAAATAAAAACTACCATCAGAGAACACTATAAACACTTCTATGCAAATAAACTAGAAATCTAGAAGAAATGGATAAATTCCTGGACATATACACCTTCCCAAGACCAAACCAGGAAGAAGTTGAATCTCTGAGTAGACCAATAACACGTTCTGAAATTGAGGCAATAATAGCCTAACAACCAAAAAAAGTCCAGGACCAGATGGATGCACAGCTGAAATCTACCAGAGATACAAAGAGGAGATGGTACCATTCCTTCTGAAACTATTCCAATCAATAGAAAAAGAGGGAAGCCTCCCTAACTCATTTTATGAGGCCAGTATCATCCTGATACCAAAGCTTGGCAGAGACACACACACACAAAAAGAGAATTTTAAAACAATAACCCTGATAAACATTGATGCAAAAATACTCAATAAAACACTGGCAAACCAAATCCGGCAGCACATCAAAAAGCTTATCCACCACAATCAAGTCAGCTTCATCCGTGGGATGCAAGGCTGGTTCAACTATGTAAATCAATAAACGTAATCCATCACATAAACACATAAACCACATGATTATCGACAAAAATGACAAAAACCACATGATTATCTCAATACATGCAGCAAAGGCCTTCAAAAAAATTCAACACTGCTTCATCCTAAAAGCTCTCAGTAAACTAGGTATTGATTGAATGTTTCTCAAAATAATAAGAGCCATTTATGACAAACCCACAGCCAATATCATACTGAATGGGCAAAAACTGGAAGCATTCCCTTTGAAAACTGGCACAAGACAGGGATGCCCTCTCTCACCACTCCTATTCAACATAATGTTGAACGTTCTGGCCAGATCAATCAGGAAAGAGAAAGAAATAAAGTGTATTCAATTAAGAAAAGAGGAAGTCAAATTGTCCCTGTTCACAGATGACACGATTGTATATTTAGAAAACCCCATCGTCCCAGCCCAAAATCTCCTTAAGCTGATAAGCAACTTCAGCAAAGTCTCAGGATACAAAATCAATGTGCAAAATCACAAGCATTCCTATACACCAATAACGAACAAACAGGAACCCAAATCATCAGCAAACTCCCATTCACAATTGCTACAAATAGAATAAAATACCCAGGAATACAACTGCCAAGGAATGTGAAGGACCTCTTCAAGGATAACTACAAACCACTGCTCAACAAAACAAAAGAGGACACAAACAAATGGAAGAACATTCCATGCTCATGGATAGGAAGAATCAATATTGTGAAAATGGCCATACTGCTCAAGGTAATTTATAGATTCAATGCCATCCCAATCAAGCTACCATTGACTTTCTTCAGAGAATTGAAAAAAACTACTTTAAAGTTCATATGGAACCAAAAAAAGAGCCCATATTGCCAAGACAATCCTAACTATTGGGGTCCGTGCCGGGGGTGGTGGAGAATGAACAGACACAAAAGACAAAGACAAACAGAGAACATGGCGGCCGCACTCAGAGCCTCTGCCTCATTTTATTTATATTCCATAAACCTCACGTCAGCAGAAAGAACACAATGCAAAACAAACTTTCTTTACCCAGATGTAACCTTTTACTCACTTCCTTGTCTTTATGCTCTTCTTTATCTGCCCGCCTTCTTGGCGCCTACGGGAGTTCATTAAAAGTTCAATTGGAGAGACTGTCCTTGAGCCCTATCTATTCTTAGCATACTGTTTTCAAAGGCCCCTGCACCTAACCAAAAAGAAGAAAGCTGGAGGTATCACGCTACCTGACTTCAAACTATACTACAAGGCTACAATAACCAAAACAGCATGGCACTGGTACCAAACAGATATATAGACCAATGGAGCAGAAGAGAGGCCTCAGAAATAACACCACACATCTACAATCATCTGATCTTTGACAAACCTGACAAAAACAAGAAATGGGGAAAGGATTCCTTCTTTAATAAATTGTGTTGGGAAAACTGGCTAGCCACATGTAGAAAGCTGAAAGCAGATCCCTTCCTTACACCTTACATAAAAATTAACTCAAGATGAATTAAGGACTTAAATGTTAGACCTAAAACCATAAAAACCCTAGAAGAAAACCTTGGCAATACCATTCAGGACATAGGCATGGTCAAGGACTTCATGACTAAAACACCTAAAGCAATGGCAGCAAAAGCCAAAATGGAAAAATGGGATCTAATAAACTAAAGAGCTTCTGCATGGCAAAAGAAACTATCATCAGAGTGAAAAGGCAACCTACAGAATGGGAGAAAATGTTGGCAATCTACCCATATGACAAAGGGCTAATATCCAGAATCTTCAAAGAACTCTAACAAATTTACGAAAAAAAACAACCCCATCAAAAAGTGAGCAGAGGATATGAACAGACATTTCTCAAGAGACGATATTTATGCAGCCAACAGACACATGAAAAAATGCTCATCATCACTTGTCATCAAAGAAATGCAAATCAAAACCACAATGAGATACCATCTCATGCCAACTAGAATGGTGATCATTAAAAAGTCAGGAAACAACAAATGCTGCAGAGGATGTGGAGAAATAGAAATACTTTTACACTGTTGGTGGGAGTGTAAATTAGTTCAACCATTGTGGAAGACATTGTGGTGATTCCTCAAGGATCTAGAACCAGAAATACCATTTGACCCAGCAATCCCATTACTGGGTGTGTACCCAAAGGATTATAAATCATGCTAATATAAAGACACACGCACACACATGTTTATTGTGGCATTATTCACAATAACAAAGACTGGGAACCAACCTAAATGTCCATCAATGATAGACTGGATTAATAAAATATGGCACATATACACCATGGAATACTATCCAGCCATAAAAAAGGATGAGTTCATGTTCTTTGCAGGGACATGGATGAAGCTGGAAACTATCATTCTCAGCAAACTAGCACAAACACAGAAAACCAAACTCCACATGTTCTCACTCATAGGTGGGACCTGAACAATGAGAACACTTGGACACAGGGTGGGGAACATCACACACTGAGGCCTGTTGGGGGGTGGGGCCCTGGGGAAGAGAGAGCATTAGGAGAAATACCTAATGTAAATGACGAGTTGGTAGGTGCAGCAAACCAACATGTCACATGTACACCTATGTATCAAACCTGCATGTTGTGCACATGTACCCTAAAGTATTATAATAATAATAATAATAATAATAAAGATGTGTAAAAATCTCACTTCGTGGTCAAACTGGTTAAGATTAAATATAATTGTCTATAATTTCATTAAAATTGGGGTTAACATTAATAGTAAACTAATACAAGGGTAAAATTTGGCTTTCTCTTTTTAACAGGATTTTTATGTAATAGTAAGGGCTAATAAAAGGTTTTTGCTTTTTCAAATTTTTAATTCTTCATGTTGGCAAAACAAATAACTTGTGGTAATCTGAAATTCTATTCCATAAGATTAACTGTTTTAGACCCCTAACATCTTTAACAAGCTCCCCAAAGTCAAACTTCAGTCTCAAGGTTGTCTTTTCTGATTACTGACATTTTGCTGCTACAAAGAGTCCCTAAAGCATTAAAAAGAAAGGCAAACAGAATTACTTAATATGTTTAGGAACATGGGATTGTCAAAATGATGTCTTTTTTTTTCAGTTTATATTTGAGTGTATAATATTAACATTTGTTCCAAAACCATACGGGGTGTCCAAGGTTCTAATGTCTAAATATGTGCTTCAATCAAAATTAACGTTGTTATGTTGGGTCATTGTAAACTGCAGATAACCAAATTTTTTTGTCAATCATGTTTCTCACTGTAACCCTGGACATTTTGTCATTGGCAGACAATTTTCTTGTTTTAATCCTCTTTAAAAATGGCTTCTAATCAGCTGTGGAACTTTAACAGGTGCTCTCAAATGCGGGCTTCTGATAACAGATAAAAGTACAGAACTCATAAAAAGCGAAAATGTTTATGGATATCAAGCAGAACAAAGTTAATAGAATAGATTTAGTTAATAGAAAACTAAAGCAATGTTTTTAACTGTCGCTTAAAACATTGCTAATTCTTATTTTGTTTTTCAGAGTCAGAACTCTCTCAAAAGTTTTAAACAATTGAGCAAGGTGTACTGCTGTAAACATAATTTGGACCCTGTCCGTTTCTCTTTGCCTGGTTCTGCTAAAAATCAAAAACTAGTTCTAAGTATTCTTAACTTACAATATAGTTATTTGCAGCAGTGAAACAAAAATCAATTTTCTTTTCTTTCCTTTTTTTTTTTTTTTTTTTTGAGACACAGTCTCGCTCTGTCTGTGGCTGGCATGCAGTGGCAAAATCTCAGCTCACTGCAACCTTGTCTCCCGGGTTCAAGTGAGTCTCCTGCTTCAGTCTTCTGAGTAGCTGGGACTACAGGCGTGCAACACCACGGCCAGCTAATTGTTATATTTTTAGTATAGATGGTGTTTCACCATGTTGGCCAGGATGGTCTGAATCTCTTGACTTCCTGATTATCCCACCTCAGTCTCCGAGAGTGCTGGGATGACAGGCATGAGCCACCACGCCCAGCTAAAAAAATCCATTTTCTTACACAATGAAACACAATAGAAAAATGCTAGTTGTTTTATCAAGGCTTTAACTGGAAGGGTGTGTTTTCCTTTAAGAAATCAAGTTTAAGTTGCAAAGCCAGTAACAGTCTCTTGGGAAAGCTGGTCTCATACCTTGTCTACACAGTCCTCATACAGAGTTCCTGGCCTGTGGTGAGTAAAACATGTCACTTTCTAACAGACTCAGAAACACTATGCTCTTGGAACCTCAAAAAATACAGAAGTTTACCCAACTCAGGTATTTATCCATGGCTTGGCCCAGGTTTTAAAAGACCTATCTAAGATTTCTTTTGGAACAGAGTTTCACCAAAGCCTATCAAAAAGGTCTATGTAGAGGTAGTTATTCTTGCTGTACTATGATCAAATAGTCAGGCCAAGTATAATGCTAAAGTCTATTTTGCAAACAATTCAGTCTATTCTTAGTTGTTTTTAACAAAACAAAATCTTAAAAAAAAAAAAAATTATCTTTCAAAACTTACCATACATTTCTTATGAACTTCTAGTCTCATTCATTGTTTTAAAGTTTTTGATGATATTTTAAACTAACCCTGCTTATTCCTATAAGCCAACCAGTGATCTCTGCCTGCAACTCAGAAAAAATAGAAAGGGATGGGTAATGTGAAAATCTAAATCAATATTCTAGTTCTAATCAATTATTCTGCAAATCCTGCTGGGTGATGAAAATAAATAAGGTGCCAATAACCCAGAGGCTTCTTTTATCAGAAAGTAAGATAAAGGGAGCTAACCAAAGCCAAGCCTTATGCACCCAAATCTTAGCAAACATAAGTATAGCTACCAGTTATCGGGGTGTGTCAGCAGTCTCAACATTTTTAGGCTTTTCCTACCCTCCTTGTTTCATTTCAATGTATGTCCTCTGGTAAATCAGATTTTTTCTTTTTCCCTAAAAACTACCACGCTCTGGCCGGGCGCGGTGGCTCAAGCCTGTAATCCCAGCACTTTGGGAGGCCGAGACGGGCGGATCACAAGGTCAGGAGATCGAGACCATCCTGGCGAACACGGTGAAACCCCGTCTCTACTAAAAAATACAAAAAACTAGACGGGCGTGGTGGCGGGCGCCTGTTGTCCCAGCTACTCGGGAGGCTGAGGCAGGAGAATGGCATGAACCCGGGAGGCGGAGCTTGCAGTGAGCTGAGATCCGGCCACTGCACTCCAGCCTGGGCGACAGAGCGAGACTCCGTCTCAAAAAAAAAAAAAAAAAAAAAAAAAAAAAAAACTACCACGCTCCAAGTGGTAATGCAAATGGAATGATGCATAAACACATGTTTCTTCTGAGACACTTAAACCAGCCCTAGAAGAAATTCTAACTGTTGTTTTCTACACAGCACCACTCTCCACCGAGGCATAGCCAAAGATATCAATGCCTATTCTCCCTAACAGCAGTTAGGGTCTCCACTCCTGAGAGGGGACTGAGAGGGATTAGCTAGCTAGCCTAAGGTAGACAGCAAGGGAAGGGTCCCTGGAGAACCCCTAACCCATGAGTCAGTGCCTCATAATCACATATCCACCAAGTCAGGCATAATGGCACACACCTGCAATCCCAGTGACTCAGGAAGCATGAGAATTGCTTGACCCTGGGAGGTGGAGGTTGCAGTGAACTGGGATCACACCATTGCACTCCACCCTGGGTAACAGAGTGAAAGTCAGTCTCAAGAAAAAAAAATCACCTTTTATCAATATTTTAATTGTTTTATGTCTGAATACTTAAGCATCAAGGACAGGACATTGAATGATGATAAGGGATATTTAAATTTATAAAGTAAAAAATGATCATCAGAGTCTAATAATTGATAAATACAACAAATAATTCTTCATAGAATTATTCTGGGTATGTTTGACAAACAAGAAGGTGGCATAGGACCTTCTTGTCCTACTCATGTGAAGAGTTCTTCTCTCTCACTTTAGTCTCAATTCCCTACCTTAGAGCTAGCACATACTCACGTACAAAGAATAAGAAAAGTTAACTTATTTTCTTAGAAGGTTGTGATTCACATTTTATTCTATTACATCTTTTCTGCATTGCTGTTATAATACTGTTGAAATGCACCCTCTTTCACCAGAATACTTTTCTGAATCTGAATAGACTGACACTGGAGAAGATTAGCTCAACACACTCACTTGAACGATCCCTTTGCTTTTCAGGCAGTAAAAATACCTTTGAGGAGTGAAAATAAAGTGACTGCGGATTAAGCAGAGAGTCATAAACGGAAAAACATTTGTCAATTGTTTGAAGATTACATTGCATGGTCTACAACTTAAAATATAAAATGGGGTTCCAAGATGGCCGAATAGGAACAGCTCCAGCCTCCAGCTCCTAGCGTGAGTGACACAGAAGACAGGTGATTTCTGCATTTCCAACTGAGGTACTGGGTTCATCTCACTGGGGCGTGTTGGACAGTGGGTGCAGGACAGTGGGTGCAGCCCACCAAGCGAGAGCCAAAGCAGGGTGAGGCATCGTCTCACCCAGGAAGGGCAAGGGGGAAGGGAATTTCCTTCCTGGCCAAAGGAAACTGTGACACACAACACCTGGAAAATCAGGTCACTCCCACCCTAATACTACACTTTACCAAGAGTCTTAGCAAATGGCACACCAGGAGATTATATCCTGTGCTTGGTTCAGAGGGTCCCACGCCCACAGAACCTCCCTCATTGCTAGCACAGCAGTCTGAGATCTAACT
This sequence comes from Macaca fascicularis, assembly GCF_037993035.2. Taxonomy (NCBI): domain Eukaryota; kingdom Metazoa; phylum Chordata; class Mammalia; order Primates; family Cercopithecidae; genus Macaca; species Macaca fascicularis. Next base: position 22,709,039 of record NC_088393.1, on the reverse strand, counting down.
GCAAAGTGGCAGCGAGGCTGGGGGAGGGGTACCCGCCATTGCTGAGGCTTGCGTAGGTAAACAAAGCAGCCTGGGAGCTCGAACTGGGTGGAGCCCACTGCATCTCAAGGAGGCCTGCCTGCCTCTGTAGACTCTACCTCTGGGGACAGGTCATAGCCAAACCAAAGGCAGCAGAAACATCTGAAGATTTAAATGTCCCTGTCTGACAGCTTTGAAGAGAGTAGTGGTTCTCCCAGCATGGAGTATGAGATCTGAGAACAGACAGACTGCCTCCTCAAGTGGGTCCCTGACCCCCAAGTAGCCTAACTGGGAGACAACCCCCACCACAGGCAGACAGACACCTGACACCTCACATGGCCAGGTACCCCTCTAAGATGAAGCTTCCAGAGGAACAATCAGGCAGCAACATTTGCTGCTCAGCAATATTCACTCTTCTGCAGTCTCCGCTGCTGATACCCAGGCAAACAGGGTCTGGAGTGGAGCTCCACCAAACTCCAAGAGACCTGCAGCTGAGGGTCCTGAATGTTAGAAGGAAAACTAACAAACAGAAAGGACATCCACACCAAAACCCCATCTGTACATCACCACCATCAAAGACCAAAGGTAGATAAAACCACAAAGATGGGGAAAAAACAGAGCAGAAAAGCTGGAAATTCTGAAAATCATGAGTGCCTCTCCCCCTCCAAAGGAATGCAGCTCCTCGCCAGCAACAGAACAAAGCTGGATGGAGAATGACTTTGATGAGTTGAGAGAAGAAGGCTTCAGACAATCAAACTTCTCTGCGCTACAGGACGAAGTTTCAACCCATCTCAAAGAAGCTAAAAACCTGGAAAAAAGATTTGATGAATGGCTAACTAGAATAACCAATGTAGAGAACTCCTTAAATGATCAGATAGAGCTGAAAGCCATGTCACAAATGCACAAGCTTCAGTATGTGACAAATGCACAAGCTTCAGTAACCGATTCTATTGACTGGAAGAAATGGTATCAGTGATTGAGGATCAAGTGAATGAAATGAAACGAGAAGTGTAGAGAAAGAAGAGTAAAAGGAAATGAGCAAAGCCTCCAGGAAATATGAGACTATGTGAAAAGACCAAATCTACGTCTGATTGGTGTACCTGAAAGTGACGGGGAGAATGGAACCAAGTTGGAAAACACTGCAGGATATTATCCACGAGAACTTCCCCAACCTAGTAAAGCAGGCCAACATTCAAATTCAGGAAATACAGAGAACACCACAAAGATACTCCTCGAGAAGAGCAACTCCAGACACATAATTGTCAGATTCACCAAAGTCTAAATGAAGGAAAAAATGTTAAGAGCAGCCAGAGAGAAAGGTCAGGTTACCCACAAAGGGAAGCCCATCAGACTAACAGCAGATCTCTCAGCAGAAACTCTCCAAGCCAGAAGAGAGTGGGGGCCAATATTCAACATTCTTAAAGAAAAGAATTTTCAACCCAGAATTTCATAACCAGCCAAACTAAGTTTCACAAGTGAAGGAGAAATAAAATCCTTTACAGACAAGCAAATGCTGAGAGATTTTGTCACCACCAGGCCTGCCCTACAAGAGATCCTGAAGGAAGCACTAAACATGGAAAAGAACAACAGGTACCAACCACTGCAAAAACATGCCAAAATGTAAAGACCATTGATGCTAGAAAGAAACTGCATCACCTAATGAGCAAAATAACCAGCTAATATCATAATGACAGGATCAAGTTAACACATAACAATATTAACATTAAAAGTAAATGGGCTAAATTCTTCAATTAAAATACACAGACTGGCAAATTAGATAAAGAGTCAAGACCCTCAGTTTGCTGTACTCAGGAGACCCATGTCACCTGCAGAGACACACATAGGTTCAAAATAAAGGGATGGAGGAAGATCTACCAAGCAAATGGAAAACAGAAAAAAGCAGGGGTTGCAATCCTAGTCTCTGATAAAACAGACTTTAAACCAACAAAGATCAAAAGAGACAAAGAAAGCCATTACATAATGGTAAAGGGATCAATTCAACAAGAAGAGCAAATTATCCTAAATATATATGCACCCAATACAGGAGCACCCAGATTCATAAAGCAAGTCCTTAGAGACTTACAAAGAGACTTAGACTCCCACACAATAATAATGGGAGAATTTAACATCCCACTGTCAACATTAGACAGATCAATGAGACAGAAAGTTAACAAGGATATCCAAGAATTGAACTCAGCTCTGCACCAAGTGGACCTAATAGACATCTACAGAACTCTCCACCCCAAATCAACAGAATATACACTCTTCTCAGCACCATATCACACTTATTCCAAAATTGACCACATAGTTGGAAGTAAAGCACTCCTCAGCAAATGGAAAAGAACAGAAATTATAACAAACTGTCTCTCAGACCACAGTGCAATCAAACTAGAACTCAGGATTAAGAAATTCAATAAAAACCACTCAACTACATGGAAACTGAACAACCTGCTCCTGAATGACTACTGGGTACATAAGGAAATGAAGGCAGAAATAAAGATGTTCTTTGAAACCAATGAGAACAAAGATACAACATACCAGAATCTCTGGGACACATTTAAAGCAGTGTGTAGAGGGAAATTTATAGCACAAATTCCCATAAGAGAAAGCTGGAAAGATCTAAAATTGACACACTAACATCACAATTAAAAGAATTAGAGAAGCAAGAGCAAACACATTCCAAAGCTAGCAGAAGGCAAGAAATAACTAAGATCAGAGCAGAACTGAAGGAGATAGAGACATAAAAATCCTTCAAAAAAAATCAATGAATCCAGGAGCTGGTTTTTTGAAAAGATCAACAAAATTGATAGACCACTAGCAAGACTAATAAGAAAGAAAAGAGAGAAGAATCAAATAGATGCAATAAAAAATGATAAAGGGGATATCACGACCAATCCCATGGAAATACAAACTACCATCAGACAATACTATAAACACGCCTAAGCAAACAAACTAGAAAACCTAGAAGAAATGGATAAATTCCTGGACACATACACTCTCCCAAGACTAAACCAGGAAGAAGTTGAATCCCTGAAAAGACCAATAACAGACTCTGAAATTGAGGCAGTAATTAATAGCCTACCAATCAAAAAAAGTCCAGGACCAGACGGATTCACAGTTAAATTCTACCAGAGGTACAAAATGGTACCATTCCTTCTGAAACTATTCCAATCAATAGAAAAAGAGGGAATCCTCCCTAACTCATTTTATGAGGCCAACATCATCCTGATACCAAAGCCTGGCAGAGGCACAACAAAAAAAGAGAATTTTAGACCAATATACCTGATGAACATCGATACAAAAATCCTCAATAAAATACTGGCAAACCGAACCCAGCAGCACATCAGAAGTCTTACCCACCATGATCAAGTGGGCTTCATCCATCCCTGAAATGTAAGGCTAGTTCAATATATGCAAATCAGTAAACGTAATCCAGCATATAAACAGAACCAAAGACAAAAACCACATGATTATCTCAATAGATGCAGAAAAGGCCTTTGACAAAATTCAACAGCCCTTCATGCTAAAAACTCTCAATAAATTTGACATTGATGTAACGTATTTCAAAATAATAAGAGCTATTTATGACAAACCTACAGCCAATATCATACTCAATGGGCAAAAACTGGAAGCATTCCCTTTGAAAACTGGCACAAGACAGGGATGCCCTCTCAGCACTCCTATTCAACATAGTGTTGGAAGTTCTGGCCAGGGCAATCAGCCAGGAGAAAAAAAAAAGGAGTATTCAGTTAGGAAAAGAGGAAGTCAAATTGTCCCTGTTTGCAGATGACATGATTGTATATTTAGAAAACCCCATCGTCTCAGCCCAAAATCTCCTTAAGCTGATAAGCAACGTCAGCAGAGTATCAGGATACAAAATCAATGTGCAAAAATTGCAAGCTTTCTTACAGACTAGTATCAGAGAAACAGAGCCAAGTCATGAGTGAACTCCCATTCACAATTGCTTCAAATAGAATAAAATACCTAGGAATCCAATTTACAAGGGATGTGAAGGACCTCTTCAAGGAGAACTACAAACCACTGCTCAATGAAATAAAAGAAGACACAAACAAATGGAAGAATATTCCATGCTCATGTATCAATATCATGAAAATGGCCATACTGCCCAAGGTAATTTATAGATTCAAAGCCATCCCCATTAAGCTACAAATGATTTTCTTCACAGAATTGGAAAAAACTACTTTAAAGTTCATATGGAACCAAAAAAGAGCCCGTATTGCCAAGACAATCCTAAGCCAAAAGAACAAAGCTGGAAGCATCACAATACCTGACTTCAAACTATACTACAAGGCTACATACAATAACCAAAACAGCATGGTGCTGGTACCAAAACAGAGACATAGAACAGTGGAACAGAACAGAACCCTCAGAAATAATACCACACATCTACAACCATGTGATCTTTGACAAACCTGACAAAAACAAGAAATGGGGAAAGGATTCCCTATTTAATAAATGGTGCTGGGAAAACTGGCTAGCCATAAGTAGAAAGCTGATACTGGATCCCTTCCTTATGCCTTATACAAAAATTAATTCAAGATGGACTGGAGACTTAAATGTTAGACCTAAAACCATAAAAAGCCTAGAAGAAAACCTAGGTAATACCATTCAGGACATAGGCATGGGCAAGGACTTCATGTCTAAAACACCAAAAGCAATGGCAACAAAAGCCACAATTGACAAATGGGATCTAATTAAAGAGCTTCTGCACAGCAAAAAAAAAAAACAAAAACAAAAAAAAACTACCATCAGAGTGAACAGGCAACCTACAGAATAGGAGAAAAATTTTGAAATCTACTCATCTGACAAAGGGATAATATCCAGAACCTACAAAGAATTCAAACAAATTTACAAGAAAAAAACAAACAACCCCATAAAAAAGTGGGCAAAGGATATGAGCAGACACTTCTCAAAAGAAGACATTTATGCAGCCAACAGACACATGAAAAAATGCTCATCATCCCCAGCCATCAGAGAAAAGGAAATCAAAATCACAAAGAGATACCATCTCACACCAGTTAGAATGACAATCATTAAAAAGTCAGGAAACAACAGGTGCTGGAGAGGTTGTGGAGAAATAGGAACACTTTTACACTGTCGGTGGGACTGTAAACTAGTTCAACCATTGGGGAAGACAGTGTGGTGATTCCTCAAGGATCTAGAACTAGAAATACCATTTGACCCAGCCATCCCATTACTGGGTATATACACAAAGGATTATAAATCATGCTGCTATAAAGACACATGCACACATATGTTTATTGCAGCACTATTCACAATGGCAAGACTTGGAACCAACACAAATGTCCATCAATGACAGACTGGATTAAGAAAATGTGGCACATATACACTATGGAATACTATGTAGCCATAAAAAAGAATGAGTTCATTCCTTTGTAAAGACATGGATGCAGTTGGAAACCATCATTCTCAGCAAACTATCACAAGAACAGAAAACCAAACACTGCATGTTCTCACTCATAGATGGGAATTGAACAATGAGAACACTTGGACACAGGAAGGGGAACATCACACACCAGGGCCTGTCGTGGGGTGGGGAGAGGGGGGAGGGATAGCATTAGGAGACATACCTAATGTAAATGATGAGTTAATGGGTGCAGCACACCAACATGGCACATGTATACATATGTAACAAATCTGCACGTTGTGCACATGTACCCTAGAACATAAAGTATAATTAAAAAAGAAAAAATAATAAAATATAAAATGCATAACATAAATACTGCGCAATAGAATAAAAATGATGGAGTTGACCACAAAGGACAGCCAATGCTGTATTATAGCAATACAGAAAAATATATATCTACTGTCAGAAGAAGGTAACTTGAAGTATTTGAGAGATGTTCTCTAAGAATGTAAAAATATTTTCAGTTTTAGATTCTGTAATAAACGTTTCTTAAGCATTTTTAATTTTCAAAAAAATTTGAGTGCATTCCTTGTCAGCTTAGTTTTCCTGAAGAATTTAAATATAATAGAGTAAAATAATACCTATTAAAAATAACTTTTCTGGTAATAGAGAAGTTTAATTTTTAGATTAAAAAAGTAAAATTTTACAAAATTATATGCAGACCAATTTAATCAGAAGCTACTTTGTTACAACTGTGAGAAATGACACAAAGATTCAACTTTTATGTCAGCTGGGAGACAAAATGATTACTAAGGGCTACAAAATTGTTTTCACTAATCAATGTTGATTTTTATTGTTATTTTGTCTCAAATTATGTTAATAACAAAGTAATGGCCTTGATCCAAAAAATTTTTTAAAAACTTATATAGTATAAAATTAAAATGTTTCTAGAAATAAAAAAAGAGATATATAAATAAATAAGAAAAGAAAAAAAGTGGATTACTCACAATAGCTAAGGTATGAAATCAACCTAAGTGTCCATCAACAGGTGAATGAATTTTAAAAAGTGATATATTTACACAAGGGAATGCTATTTATTTCTTAAAAAGAAAGAAGTCTTGGAGGTGGGCTCAGCAGTCTGTGCCTTAGCAAGCCTTGCAGATATTCTGATGCAACCAAAGTTTGAGGGACACTGCAAAGAATAGTGTCCATATGATTGCTGGGTCACCCCACCTATCCTGAAAGTGAGCAACATTCCGAGTGAGACCAGTTAGCATATTGTAGCTCTTTCTCCAGCCACAACCAGAAAGTCTTTGCTTCCCCTTTGCCTTCCACCACGATGGTAAGTTTCCTGAAGCCTCTGTAGCTGTGCAAAACTAGAAAAAGATGCACACCCAAAAGCCTCATTTGAAACTTCCAGACAGAAACCAAGCATTTGGAAAGTCTCTTTGGACAGTTTTAAACACAATTGCAGAAAAGAAAGCAACCTTACTCAGTGAGATGATGATGAGAATGAAGACTTTTATGATGATCTACTTCCACTTAATAGTGACTTTACAATCCTTAACACTGCACTCAGCTACCAAGCCAATGAATAAGATTGTGCATCACAGTTGAAATCTGTTCTCTACTCCTTTTGTAGTTGTTCTGAATTGGGTACCAGAAGTCAATTGTCTCACTATTAACATAGCTTCTAAACTGATTCATTTTTGTGACACACAATGACTGTTAGTTGAGTTCTAGTTGTATGTTAAAAAATGCTGATAAAAAATATTTCTACAGAGACGACAGTCAATTAAAATTAACTGTGAGTTATGCTAGGAGCTATACTTAATTCACTTAGACTTTATTTGGTCATTTTAAAAATATATTTCAAAGAAGAAAAATTTTTTTAAAAAGTCTTTTTATTTTCAACAACATTGATGAACCTGGAAGACATTAGGTTAAGTGAAATAAGCCAGCACACACAAAAACTAATAAAAAATTATCTCATTTCTAAGAAGAGTATTAAAAAATTCAAACTCACTCCAGGTGTGAAGTGGCGGCCTTGTGTGTGATCTTTCTGCCCTCCCCAAGTTTGTATTTTCGACATTAAAGTCTACTTCTTAACTAAAAGTTTTAAATTGGAAAATAAAAAAAACTCAAACTCATAAAAGCAAAGAGTAGAATGATGATTGCCTGAAGCTGGAGGTGGAGGAGATGTTGGTCAAAAGTAATGAGTCTTTCCTACATCTCTTACCTTAACAAATAAGTTATTCTTCTCTTTTTTAAATCACCAGGGAATTGAATTATTTCCTGAAGAATTACAACTGAAAGAATAACATATTTATTAAAGCAATGAAGGTTGTATACTGAAATTTCAGAGGCTTTGCAAAATAATATATATTCTGCTCAAATCACCATTTCCTTTTTTTTTTTTTCTGATTAAGAGGACTTTTTCATGGTCTTTCAGGGATTATATTTTCGTTCACCTTCTATCTGCCTTCTCTTTCTTCAGCCAATTGATTAAAAAAGAGATGCAGAGAAGACACATTTTCTTCTCATCCACACATCACTTTCACTTGCTATTAGTCAAGGTTATTTGAGCTGAGAATAGCAGTTTTCTATCATGAAAGCAACTTCTCAGAAATAAACAACACTCGGAAACAAAACTATAAATCTTTCAACAAAAGCTAACGTATTTTAAGCAAAATAAGCATATGCAGCAATAATAAAATGCTTGTGGTAGAATGGATTTATTTTATTGCTATTGAGTTCAGATAAGATTTTACCAAAAGCTAGCAAATATAGAGCAGAAAAAAGAATATTTCTGAAACAAGAATATTGTAAATGAAGGTAATTTGTCAATAGAAATAAGAATATGACCTCATGTTAATAATCTCATCTACAGTTGTACAACACCAAATGCTATTTTTTATTATAAACTGTATTTCATATAAGTATTCATGTTATATCATCCTCTTTCACTATTTCAATGCCTTCTCCACTTTGTATCAGTAGAAAACAGGTCAGCTGCTTCCAAGAAAGCAGGCAATGCTCTTCTTACTTTTATGATGACGAAGAGCACTTGTTTCGGTGATAAACCTGGTTGATTTTTTGTATTTAGTAGACAATGGTTTCACCTTGTTGGCCAGGTTGGTCTCAAACTCCTGACCTCAGGTGATCCATCCTCTTCAGCCTCCCAAAGGACTGAGATGACAGGCGTGAGCCACCACACTTGGCCCAGATTTATTCTTTTAGTCTGAAGTTGTCTTGGCTATTTGAACTCTTTAATTCTTTTGTATATATATTTAGAATAGTTTTTCTAATTCTATAAAAAAGCGTCATGGATAGTCTTGATAAAAACAGCACTTAATCTGTAGGTTGCTTTAGGCAGAATGACCATTTTAACTATATTATTTGAATCCATGAGCATCCAGTATTTTTCTATTTATTTGCATTCTCTCTCATTTCTTTCAGCATTGCAGTTCTTTGTAGAGATATTTTACCCCCTTGACTTACTGTATTTCTAGGTAATTTTTTTTTGTGTGGCTATTGTAAATAGAGCTCTTTTTTAAATTTTGTTCTCAGTTTATTATTGGCGTATAAAATTCTATGTATTTGTGTTGATTTTGTATTCTGAGATTTTTTTTGAAGTCTTTAGGCTTAGGAGTCTTTTGGTGAAATCCTTAAAGTATTCTAGGTAGAGAAATATATCATCAATAAAGACAATTTGACTTCCTTTGCTATTTGGATTCCTTTTATTTTTCTGGCTAGGACTCCATTACTATGTTCAGTAGGACTGTTTAGGATGGATATTCTCATCTTATTTTTATTCTTATGGAGAATGCATCTACTTTTTGCTTTTTTAGTATGTTTGTTAAGGATTTGTCATAGATGACTCTCATTCTTTTGAGGTATGTCTCATCAATCTCTAGTGTGTTGAGAATATTTTTGAGTCAATATTGGATTTTCTTGAATGCTTTCTCTGCCCCTACTGTGTTAATTAAATATTTTTTCTTTTAATTATCTTTACATGGTGAATCACACTTACTGACTTGCATATGATGAAACATCTTTGTATTTATGGAATAAAGCTCACATGATAGTAGCAAAATAACTTTGATTTGCTTTTGAATTCAGTTTGCTAGTATTTCATGGAGGATTATTGTTCCAATGTTCACCCAGAATATTGACCTGTAGTTTCCTTCGTTATGTTTTCACTAGATTTTAGTTTCACACAATTCACTGATTTCATGCAATTAGGTTGAAATGCCACCTTGATTTTTTGGAATACTCAGTAGGATTAGGACCAGCTTATCTTTGTATATGTAGTAAAATATGGCTGTGGTTTCCTATGATCCAGGGCTTTTTATGGTTAGTAGTTTTATTATTACTTATTCAATGTCATTACACATTTTACATTTTTGCTCTGTTAAAGACTTCTGTTATTTTCTGTCAATATTGGGAAGTTTTGTATATCCAGGAGTTTATCTATTTTCTCTAAATTTTCTACTTTGCATGCATGTTCACAGAAGTCTCTGAAGATATTTTTAAATCTATGTATAATCAGATGTGATTTCTCATCTCTAACATTTAAATAAATGCCGAATAAGAGTTTAACAAAATTCGACATTTCTTCATAAATTTCTGAAAAAAGTAGGTATAGGATAAATGAACCTCAAGCCAACAATTGCCACATATAACACACACATACACACAAAAAACACAGCTAATAACATACTAAACAGGGAAATCTTGTAAGCTTTTACTCTAAGAGCAGACAAAAATGCCCACTTTCTTCAGTCTTATTAAACATAGTACTAACTATCCAAGAAAGAAAAATTAGAAAATAAAAATCAAAGCACTGAGATTAGAAAAAATGTTAAATTATTCCGGTGTAATTTTTATTTCTATACATAATTTTAAGTAAATGAAAGCCTAAGACATTACTAAAAATTAGTAGGACTAATAAATGTATTAAACTTGCAGAACACAAAAGCAACATACAAGTGTCAGTAGAATTTCTATACACTGACAACTATCATTAAATGAAATTAAAGAAATTAAACACAATTGGAAAAATATTAATCATAAATTGGCGTTACTAATATTGTTAAACATCTGTATTATACAAAATGATGTACGGCTATAATGCAACCTCTACCGAAATACCAGTGACATAATTAACAAATTTTTAAAAATACATCTAAAACTTATAGGGTACCACAAAAGGCCCTGAATAGCCAAAGTAATCAAGCAATAGAAAAAGTGAAGGTATCTGACTTTGAGATATACTAAAAAGCTATAGTAAAAAAAAAAAAAAAAAAAAAAAAAAAAAAAAAAAAAAAAAAAAAAGTGTGGTACCTGAATTAAAACATACAAGCGAGTAGAGAAGAAAAAGGAAACCAGAAATATATTGATGTATTTACAGCCATCTGATTTGTAAATAATGGTGGCAATTTCTTAGGGAAAAGGCAGCATCTTCAATAAATGGTGTTGAGAAACTTTATATCCACATATACAAGAATATAATAAGACCCTCAACTAATACCATATATAAATAAATTCGATACTTAAATAAAATAAAAACACAAAATAAATTAGATACTTAAAATAAAAACACAAAATAAATTAGATACTTAAATATAAGATCTAAAACTCTGAAACTACTATAAACAACATAGATTGAAAGCCCGGTAACACTGGTTGGGCAGTGACTTTTAAAATTTGACTTCAAATCCCAAGGAGCAAATTGAAAACATAGATGAATCAGATTATTTTAAATTTAAAAACTGCTGCACGGAATATAATACAATCAACAGGATGAGGAAACCAAAAAATGGAAGAAAATGTTTGCAAATCATAAATGTGATAAGGGATTAATATCAAAACTATATAACAAAATCAAATGACTATACCACAAAAAACAAATAACTATTAAAAATGAGAAAAAGGCTTAAATATTTTTCAGAAAAATACATACACACGGCCAACAGATATATTAAAAACATGCTCAACGTCAATTATTATCAGGGAAAGGCAAGCAAAAAAAAGAACTATGAGATACCAACTCACTTCTGTTAGAAGGAATCTAAGAAGAAAAAGTGTTGGTAGAATTCTGAAGAAAAGAAAATGCTTGCACACTATTTGTTTGAATGTAAGTGAGGACAGCCATTATGAAAAACAAAATAGTTTTCTTAAAAAACTTAAAAATCAAACTACCATATAACAATTGCACCACTGTATATCCAAAACAAATGAAATTAGAATGAAGAAACATTTGCACTTCTAGGTTGTTTGCAGCACTCTTCACGTGTAAAATATATAAAATCAACAGTTCAACATCTAATGAGTAAATAAAGGCAATGTGGTAGATATACACAATGGAATAATATTCACCTTTAAACAACAAAAATTCTATTATTTTCAATCACATGGATTACCCTGGAGGACATTATATTAGTTGAAATAAGGGAAGCACAGAAAGATTAATGTCTCATGATTTCACTTACACATGGATTCTAAAAAAGTTAATCTCATCGATGTAGAGTAAACTGGTGACCACCAAATGCCAAGGTATTTAGAAGAAATGGGGGGATTGAAAGATGGCTGTCAAATAATACATAATTATACTTGGATAAAAGAAATAATTTCAAGAGACTTATTGTACAGCATGATGACTATAGTTCATAATGTATTTGTATTTTTGAAAAATGTTTAAAATTTCATGTTGTCTAACCATAAAAATGTTAACAATATAAGATAAAGTATGAATTACCTAGTTCTAAGCATTTGACAATGTATATATATACTTCAAAATGTTGTTTAATGAAATACACATTTTATTTGTCAAGTTAAGAATAACAATGTTTCAAATACTGTCTGTCTCTTTGCTGTTTTCTCATTTGTCAGTCATAACCACAGGAACTTTGATGTTTAACAGTATGTTCTGAACCCAGCACAGTACATGGGAGAAGTCAAAGCCTTTAGGACTTTTATTTTAAGCTTGGGGCACCTGAAGTTATTGGTGCTTATGGGAATAGTATGAAAGACACGAAAAGGGCAGGCTTGCTTATGCTCACATGATTGGCCACTGTGTGATCACAGTAAACTGGTTTGCATGCAAACTAACAGGAAATGTTTTAATCCAAAAGCTGCCATTATCTCCAAACGTTTTCAGAGAAAATCATCTAGGAGATCACTACAGTTAGGTGACTAAGAATATAAACTGTAGACTAAACTTCAACCACTAAAACATTTCTTTAAAAAATGAGTGATAAATTTCTCCAAATTGTAGTATCAATATAGAAAATAAGTATTATTCCAAATTTACAGCAGTTATTTTATTGTTTTGCAGTCTTTAACATTCACACTTTAAATAGAGGATTTTGCATGGAAATGTAAGTTGTTCTGTAAGTACATCCTAAATAACTAAATTTAAAATTGCTCACTATTAATTCTCTTAAAAATTTAATTTTTATATGTATGTTCTAGCAAATTACATATTTGCCACACTTTGTATAAAAGCCTAACATTTTTCTTTTACAAAGAAACACCATGATGATTTAATCCTCTCTTCGGTAGACAATGTATGTCTTTTATGTTAATTAGCCAATCTTAAAGTTATATTTATAAGCAAACTTTCCAGTCAAAACCAATTTTTCAGTGCATTAAAAAATACCAATGTCCTCCTTAAAACCTACAACATACCGTGTGAAACCACATGGCAGGAAAACAACAGTGAGAAAACTGTAGTCGTAACACAGAAAAAGAAGGTCTGTGATGCATATATGGTTTGAATGCACATAAAAGGATAAAACTTAGATAATTAGGACATGAATGAAGCATTTCTCTTTAAATTCAGCAAGATTCAGCTTTGCAGCCTGGAAAAAATGTTCTCACATGAAGAATAAATGTTATTTCTTTGCAATTGGTATTTTCCATCTCTGACTTGAAGTTACAAACTAACTTTAGCAGGAATATTTATGACTAATTATGGAGCATCTGTTATACACTGAACACCATCATGTTTGTTTGCTACATTTATATATAAAAGCATCCACATGACTTATGAAGCTTCCCTAGTACTTACTGAAACAAATTGACTCAATAAATAAAATTTACTTATGTCACTTATAAAAAGTTAAGTGAATAATTAAAGAAAAGTAAGCTTATATAGGGTTCTAGAAGCTAATGGAATGTTTTAACTAAATAAAATGTGATAATACACAAATTGTGGAATTCCTTCTAAAAATAATTTTGTGTGCATGATGAAATTTTATAAAAATTATTCTTATAACTACAAATGAGCTCAGATAATAAATACTTCATAAACTATATAAAAAAAAAAACAGGAAACAAAAAGATTATGGGTCTAGGCCGGGCATGGTGGCTCACACCTGTAATCCCAGCACTTTGGGAGGCTGAGATGGCTGGATCACCTGAGGTCAGGAGTTCGAGACAAACCTGGCCAACATGGTGAAACCCCATCTCTACGCAAAATGCAAAAATTAGCCAGGCATGGTGGCACATGCCTGTAATCCAAGTTACTCGGGAGGCTGAGGCAGGAGAATCATTTGAGCCCAGGAGGCGGAGGTTGCAGTGAGCCAAGACCATGCTATCGCACTCGAGCCTGGGCAACAAGAAGGAAACTTGGTCTCAGAAAAAAAAAAAAAAAAAAAGATTATGGGTCTAGAATGAGTATCATGCAAGTAAAAACAGAAAATTTGCATGGAAAGATTCTAAATCATAAGCTGTAAGATAGTGTAATAAACTGAATACAAAGCAGAGTATACATTTGCTTTTAGCATTTTTGAGGATTTTTGTTTTCTAGTAAATTAGACATCTTGTTAAAATGCTTTGCTTTGTTTCAATATTGCCCTTTTCTTCTGAAAACAGTTACAAACTTATACTCAAACACCCTTGCTCCTTAAACCTAAGTTATATCTTTAGACTAATAGATGTGTATATTTAACTGTATGTAAGTCAAAACTAAAACTCCATTATGTGCTCTCAGGCAGAGGCCACATGTTCAAAAAATACATAATAAAGTTTTGAAAATTATTCAGGACTCAGAAATATATTGATTTTATTTATGTTTATATATAATTTTTATGATACCATAAAAACAACCATGTAGTCAATAACAATTTAACTGTACAATTTAGAGTAACTAAGACTGTAGAATTGAATTGTTTGTAATACAAAGCATAAAAGCCAGAGGTTATAGGTACCTTATCACAATGTGATTATTATACATTGTATGACTGTACCAAAATATACCATATATGACATAAATATATACACATATTATGTACACACAAAAACTAAGAAAAATAAATTTAAATATAAAAAAAATTAACCCACAGGAACCATATTCTTTCACTTATTTGCAGTTTAAAGCCACTGAAAAAGAAGAATACTAGAAATGTTAGCCTATTATGTTACCAAATAGTGTATTGTTACCATCTTTTAAATACACCCTTGAGTAAGGTGGAATAGGTTAAAATTAGTGGCATAATAACACTTTGCTGAATGTATAAAGTGTTTAACATGTCATCAATGTTCAATTAAAAAATTAACACACAATTTAAAACTTTAAAACTGTAGTTTTATCACATAAAACTACAATTAGTAAAATGACATACTAATTATTTTGATTTAAATTTTAACTATAAGTAATGGCCGGGTGTGGTGGCTCAAGCCTGTAATCCCATCACTTTGGGAGGCCGAGACGGGCGGATCACGAGGTCAGGAGATCGAGACCATCCTGGCTAACCCGGTGAAACCCCATCTCTACTAAAAAATACAAAAAAATAGCCGGCGAGATGGCGGGCGCCTGTAGTCTCAGCTACTCGGGAGGCTGAGGCAGGAGAATGGCATAAACCCGGGAGGCGGAGCTTGCAGTGAGCTGAGATCCGGCCACTGCACTCCAGCCTGGGCCACAGAGTGAGACTCCATCTCAAAAAAAAAAAAAACAAAAAAACTATAAGAACGATTTTCTCTCATAATAATGTATTAGAATATTACTTAGGGCTGGGTGCAGTGGCTAACCCTTTAATCACAGCACTTTGGGAAGCCAAAGCAGGCAGATCACTTCAGGTCAAAAGTTCAAGACCAGCCTGGTCAACATGGTGAAACCTTCCTTTACTAAAACACAAAAATTAGTTGGATGTGGTCATGGGTACCTGTAATCTCAGCTACTTGGGAGGCAGAGACAAGAGCATAGCTTGAACCTGGGAGGAGGAGCTTATAATGAGCCGAGATTATTCCACTGCACTCCATCCTGGGCAACAGAACGAGATTCTCTCTCAAAAAAAAAAAAAAAA
The DNA here is from genome assembly GCF_037993035.2 of Macaca fascicularis. Lineage (NCBI taxonomy): Eukaryota > Metazoa > Chordata > Mammalia > Primates > Cercopithecidae > Macaca > Macaca fascicularis. The sequence goes on along the minus strand of NC_088393.1, from coordinate 22,693,322 downwards.
AAAAAGAATATTACTCTGAACGCCTACCTCATACATCACTCAATTCTATAAGTTAACCACAAATAGCTTTTCTGCTTAGATTTTCATCATGCATCTTACATTTTAATGTCCTCAGTCATCCATAAGAAAGTTAATAAATAATGACCACCTAATAAAAGTCTCCCAAATCTTTGATGCAGAAAGAATTGATCACAGGCTTTTACATGTGAAAACAACAGAAACGATGAAATAGCATGAAGTAATTAAAGAGTTGAATTCCATCAGTATTCAGTTTCCAAATAAGCTGTTTTTGTTTTGTTTTGTTTTTGTTTTTGTCTTTTGAGACAGAGTCTCGCTCTGTCACCCAGGCTGCAATGCAGTGGCAACATCTCAGCTCGCTGCAACCTCTGGCTCCCAGGTTCAAGTGATTCTCATGCCTCAGCCTCCCAAGTAGCTGGGACTACAGGTGTGCACTACCATGCTTCGCTAATATTTGTATTTCTTTTTAGTAGACATGGGATTTCACCATGTTGGCCAGGCTGGTCTTCAACTCAGGTGATCTGCCCACCTCAGCATCCCAAAGTGTTGGCCTTACAGGTGTAAGCCACTGTGTCTGGCAAAAAAAAAAAATCTATATTTTCAGGACAAAAGTATACTTTAAATGAAATTATAACTCTTCAAAGATCTACTTCTTTAAAAGTTACTTACAAATAATTTTTCTTTTTATCAACTTTAGTTTTGAATTTTTTCCTATACTCAGCAATCTGAGTAAGTGTAATGTCTGAAGTTTGAGAGACAGGTATTTCTACTGTGGATTCTCTTTACTTAATTTTGGATTAAATTTTTAAAATATTTACTGTATCTGCAAAAACATATTTTAGTATAAACTTTTGTGTTTTATAATCTGTAGTTTTTTTAAAAATGTTTTTCCAAATTCATTAAATTTGCAGGGTTATTCTTCAATATAAATTCCCTGATGTTGAGCAAAGTTGGAACAACTACCTCAGGGTTTTCCTGTAGTACAAAATGTGTACAATAAAACCTGTGATACAAGTAAAGGTACTACAATCCTCTTTATATTTGTAATGTGTTTCCTCAAAATAAATATTCTTCTGTAATTTAAGGGCTTATATTTTCTGAAAGATCTATTGACACCAATTGCACTTTTAACGCTTTTATTTAGTATGAACTCTCTGATATTGACTAAGATGTGAGAAGATATTAATGATTTTTTTTTTCCACACAGAGTTTCCCTCTGTTGCCCAGGCTAGTATAAATGCTTTCCTTTGCAAAAAGGTATGAGCATTGGTTAAATGTTTTGCCACACTGTTCACACTAGTTTTCTCCAATATGAGTTATCTTACCTACAATCAAGTGTGACAGCCATTTAAAGGCTTTGTCACATTCTTCACATTTCTAGGATTTCTCACCAGTATTTCTTTTATACTCAGAAAAGTTTCAGGTGTTGCCAAAAGCATTGTCACATCTTTCAGGTTTGTAGTTTCTCTCTAGTATGAGTTAGCCTGTGTCTGTTAAGAATTGAGGATCTGTTAGAGGCTTTCCCACATTCTTCACATGTGTATGCTTTCTGTCCAGTATGAGTTGTCTTATATGTGGTAAGCCTTAAGGACTGGTTAAAGGCTTTGCCACATTCCACACAATTGTAGGAATTCCCTCCAGTATGAATTACCTTATGTTTAGTAAGGATTGAGGAAGAGTTAAAAAATCTGCCACGTTCTTCACATTTGTAGGGTTTCCCTTCTGTATAAATTCCCTGATGTTCAGTAAGGGTTGAGAACTAATTGAAAGCTTTGCCACATTTTTCACATTTCTAGGGTTTTTCCTCCCGTATGAATTCTCTTATGAGTAGTAAGGTGTGAGGATTGGTTGAACTCTTTACCACATTCTTCACATTTGTAGAATTTCTTTCCAGTATGAATTTTCTTGTGTTTATTGAAGACTGAGACCCAGCTAAAGGCTTTGCCACATTCTTCACATTTGTAGGGTTTCTCTCCAGCATGAATTCTCTTGTGTTCACTAAGGCTTGAGGGCCAGCTGAAGGCTTTTCCACATTCTTCACAGTTGTAGGGTTTCTCTCCAGTATGAATTACCTTATGTTTAGTAAGGGTTGAGAAGTTACCATAGGCTTTGCCACATTCTTCACATTTGTAGGGTTTCTCTCCAGTATGAATTCTCTTATGTTCTGTAAGGTTTGAGGACTGGTAGAAAGCTTTGCCACATTCTTCACATTTGTAGGGTTTCTCTCCAGTATGAATTGTCTTGTGTGCAGTAAGGGTTGAGGCCTTACTAAAGGCTTTGCCACATTCTTCACATTTGTAGGGTTTCTCTCCAGTATGAATTATCTTATGTTTAGTAAGGGCTGAGAAGTTAACATAGGCTGTGCCACATTCTTCACATTTGTAGGGTTTCTCTCCAGTATGAATTCTCTTATGTTCACTAAGTCTTCAGGACCAGATGAAGGCTTTGCCACATTCTTCACATTTGTAGGGTTTCTCTCCAGCATGAATTCTCTTATGTTCAATAAGGCTTGAGGGCCAGCTGAAGGCTTTTCCACATTCTTCACATTTGTAGGGTTTCTCTCCAGTATGAATTACCTTATGTTTAGTAAGGGTTGAGAAGTTACCATAGGCTTTGCCACATTCGTCACATTTGTAGGGTTTCTCTCTAGTATGAATTCTCTTATGTTCCTTAAGGATTGAGGACTGGTAGAAAGCTTTGCCACATTCTTCACATTTGTAGGGTTTCTCTCCAGTATGAATTCTCTTATGTTCACTAAGTTTTGAGGACCGATGGAAAGCTTTGCCACATTCTTCACATTTGTAGGGTTTCTCTCCAGCATGAATTCTCTTATGTTCAATAAGGTTTGAGGGCCAGCTGAAGGCTTTTCCACATTCTTCACATTTGTAGGGTTTCTCTCCAGTATGAATTCTCTTATGTACCGTAAGGTTTGCGGACCGCTGGAAAGCTTTGCCACATTCTTCACATTTGTAGGGTTTCTCTCCAGCATGAATTCTCTTATGTTCAATAAGGCTTGAGGGACAGCTGAAGGTTTTTCCACATTCTTCACATTTGTTGGGTTTCTCTCCAGTATGAATTACCTTATGTTTAGTAAGGGTTGAGAAGTTACCATAGGCTTTGCCACATTCTTCACATTTGTAGGGTTTCTCTCCAGTATGAATTCTCTTATGTACCATAAGACTTGAGGACCGGTTGAAAGCTTTGCCACATTCTTCACATTTGTAGGGTTTCTCTCCAGTATGAATTCTCTTATGTTCACTAAGTCTTGAGGACCGGTTGAAAGCTTTGCCACATTCTTCACATTTGTGGGGTTTCTCTCCAGCATGACTTCTCTTATGTTCAATAAGGCTTGAGGGCCATCTGAAGGCTTTTCCACATTCTTCACATTTGTAGGGTTTCTCTCCAGTATGAATTACCTTATGTTTAGTAAGGGATGAGAAGTTACCATAGGCTTTGCCACATTCTTCACATTTGTAGGGTTTCTCTCCAGTATGAATTCTCTTATGTACCGTAAGACTTGAGGACCGGTTGAAAGCTTTGCCACATTCTTCACATTTGTAGGGTTTCTCTCCAGTATGAATTCTCTTTTGTGTCACAAGATCTGAGGACCAGTTGAAAGCTTTGCCACATTCTTCACATTTGTAGGGTTTCTCTCCAGCATGAATTACCTTATGCTTGGTAAGGGTTGAGGCCTTACTAAAGGCTTTGCCACATTCTTCACATTTGTAAGGTTTCCCTCCAGTATGAATTCTCTTATAATAAGTAAGGGTTGAGGAGCAGTTAAAGGCTTTGCCATCTTCTTCACATTTGTAGGAATTCTCTCTGGTATAAATTCTTTTATGTTGACATAGGTGTGAACGCATGCAAAATGATCTGACATATTCCTTACATTTCAAAAGCTTCTGTCTAGTATGCCTTATCTTATGTCTTTTTGAATTTGAACATTTATGAAAGACGTTTACATATTTGCCACATTGAAATACTTTGCTCTGTGTAGTTGTCAAACTCTGGTTAAGCTTATTATAACCTTTTTTGTGCACCTTACACTCATCCACATTGGTACAACCAATTTTTAACTGTAAATTCTCAGGTCCACATTTTTCACATCTTCTCAATATCACTTTTCGGAGAGAATCTTCTATGCCCTGCTCTGGACAAAGGTGTTGAGCAAAATGAGAACATATAACTGAAAAGAAATAAAAATAACAAATTAGTCCACTTATTAGACTCAGATAAATACAGTTTCCAAATCTAGCCTATAAAATTATTCAAACTACATAGGTAAGATTACATTGCAATATGACACAGGCCCTAATTCTTCACAGACATATAAATGTAATGAAAACATACAGACCAAAATACATATTTGGATAATTTATACATGAGTTAAGTGTGTACAGTGTCTGAATTAAACCCAATGCAAAGAACCACATAGAAAAAAAAAAAAGTTTGTTACATTTACCCATTACAACTCTTTCTGCTCCTCAGTATTACCTAGTCCCTTCAGAAGTAAATTGTAACTTCTGGCTTTTTTTTAAAGGAAAGTAAAATATTGGCATGTACAATTTAATTTCTGTCTTCTACTGGCCTTTCCACACACTGGTTTCTGTCTCCCGTGACATAAATTGCTGAAATAAATGATGGTATACTTTCATTTTGAGTCTGCTGAGACCAAAGGTAAATACACTGCAGCAGAGCACTGCAGTGCTGCAGAGAGAGAACAGGTGTACCAGGTAATTACTTTTCAGGAGAAACATAATCTCTTTAAACTAAAAGTAAGCACAAAATTTCAGACAACACCAATCTGAAGAACATGTTTGACAGACCCACACAATCTCTAGTCAAGACCATTGCTTTCTGACTATGCCAGGACAAAGCTACATTAATAAATTTTGTGACAGGTAACCTTTTTAAATGTCCAAATCTCAAAGATTACATACAATCTATACAAAATAGGGCAACATAATCCCACCAAAAATATTATTAAAATTTCAGAAAGAAACCACTAAAAATTTATATACTAATTTTAAAAATGGAATAACAATGCATGAAACAAGGACACAAAAGACTATAAAAAGTTAGAAAAATGAGGATAAGAACAAAAATATCTAAATTCTGGTGATAAAAATACAAAAATAAATAATTGAAAGATTCTAAAATTAAGAAAAACTATGTAAAAATAAAAAAGCTCAAAAAGCAAATTACGATACACACAAATACATTTATAACAAAAACATATTTATAATCACAATTTCAATAGTTACAGACAAAAAGAGAATTTTGGGTGCTGCAAGATAAAAGTGATTTGCAAACAGTCTTATGACATGGTTAGACGAATTGCTAACAGGAGGAACCAGTTTAGAGAAGAACATAAATGACCTGATGGAGACGAAAAACACAGCATGAGAACTTCGTGAAGCATGCACAAGTATCAATAGCTGAATCGATAAAGCAGAAGAAAGGAGATCAGAGATTGAAGATCAACTGAATGAAATAAAGCAAGAAGACAAGATTAGAGAAAAAAGAATAAAAAGAAATGAACAAAGCCTCCAAGAAATATGGGACTATGTGAAAAGACCAAATCTACGTTTGATTAGGGTACCTGAAAGTGACAGGGAGAATGGAATCAAGTTGGAAAACACTCTTCAAAATATCATCCAGGAGAATGTCCCCAACCTAGCAAGACAGGCCAACATTCAAATTCAGGAAATACAGAGAACACCACAAAGATACTCCTTGAGAAGAGCAACCCCAAGGCACATAATTGCCAGATTCACCAAGGTTGAAATGAAAAAAATGTTGAGGGCAGCCAGAGAGAAAGGTCGGGTTATCCACAAATGGAAGCCCATCAGACTAACAGTGGATCTCTCTGTAGAAACCCTACAAGCCAGAAGAGAGTGGGGAGCCAATATTCAGCATTCTTAAAGAAAGGAATTTTCAACCCAGAATTTCATATCCAGTCAAACTAAGTTTCATAAGTGAAGGAGAAATAAAATCCTTTAGAGACAAGCAAATGCTGAGAGACTTTGTCACCACCAGGCCTGCCTTACAACAACTCCTGAAGGAAGCAGTAAACACACAAAGGAACAACTGGTACCAGCCCCTGCAAAAACATACCAAATTGTAAAGACCATCGACACTATGAAGAAACTGCATCAACTAATGGGCAAAATAACCAGCTAGCATCATAATGACATAACAATATTAACCTTAAATACAAGGGCTAAATGCTCCAATTAAAAGACACAGACTGGCAAATTGAATAAAGAGTCAAGATCCATCTAAGTGCTGTATTTGAGTCTATATGTGCAAAGACACATATAGACTCAAAAGAAATGGATGGAGGAATATTTACCAAGCAAATGGAAAGAAAAAAAAAAAAAAATCCGGGGTTGCAATCCCAGTCTCTGATAAAACAGACGTTAAACCAATAAAGATCAAAAGAGACAAAGATGGGCATTACATAATGGTAAAGGGGTCAATGCAACAACAAGAGATAACTATCCTAAATATATATGCACCCAATACAGGAGCACCTAGAATCATAAAGCAAGTTCTTAGGGACCTACAAAGAGACATAGATTCCCACACTATAACAGTGGGAGACTTTAACATCCCACTGTCAATATTAGCCTGATCAATGAGACAGAAAACTAACAAGGATATTCAGGAGGTGAACTCAACTCTGGACCAAGCAGACCTAATAGACATCTACAGAACTCTTTGCCACAAATCAACAGAATACACATTCTTCTCAGCACCGCATCGCACTTATTCTAAAACTGACCACATAATTGGAAGCAAAACACTCCTCAGCAAATGTAAAAGAATGGAAATCATAACAGTCTCTCAGACCACTGCAATCAAATTAGAACTCAGGATTAAGAAACTCACTAAAAATCGCACAACTACATGGAAACTGAACAACCTGCTCCTGAATGACTACAGGGTCAATAATTAAATGAAAGTAGAACTTAAAAAGTTCTTTGAAACCAATGAGAACAAAGACACAAAATACCAGAATCTCTGGGACTATGACAAAGCAATGTCTAGAGGAAAATTTACAGCACTAAATGCCCACAAGAGAAAGCAAGAAAGATCTAAAATAGACATGCTAAAATCACAATTAAAAGAACTAGAGAAGCAAGAACAAACAAATTCAAACCCTAGCAGAACATAACAAATAACTAAGAGCAGAACAGAAGGAGAGAGCGACAAAAAAAAAAAAAAAAAAAAAACCCTCAAAAAATAAAAATAAAATAAATCCTGAAGAGGCCAATAACAAGTTCTGAAACTGAGGCAGTAATTATTAGCCTACCAATAGAAAATGTCCAGAACCTGATGGATTCACAGCTGAACTCTGCCAGAGGTACAAAGACGAGCTGACCTATTCTTTCTGAAACTATTCCAAGCAATAGAAAAAGAGGGAAGCCTCCCTAACTCATTTTATGAGGCCAGCATCATCCTGATACAAAAACCTGGCAGAGACACAACAACAGCAAAAAAATTTCAAGCCAATATCCCTGATGAACATGGATGTAAAAATCCTCAATAAAATACTGGCAAACTGAATACAGCAGCACATCAAAAAGCTTATCTACCATGATCAAGTTGGCTTCATCCCTGGGATGCAAGGGTGGTTCAACATAGGCAAATCAATAAACATAATCCATCACATAAACAGAACCAATGACAAAAACCACATGATTATCTCAATAGATGCAGAAAAGGCCTTCGATAAATTTCAACACCCCATTCGTCCTAAAAACTCAATAAACTAGGTATTGATGGAACGTATCTCAAAATAATAAGGGCTATTTATGACAAACCCACAGACAATATCATACTGAATGGGCAAAAACCAGAAGCATTCCCTTTGAAAACCTGCACAAGACAAGGAGGTGAGGAGGATTAATTTAACTTGGAAGTGCTATGTCCGGTGAACGATTTAATGTACTATGTACTGTAAATGAACAATAGGTTAGTTGATATTCGGGTTGTGATGCTTGAGCTTTGAGTCTTGTTGTTATGTGTTACAGTTGATTGATCTATTAGAGTGCTTACTTGTAAGCATGTTGTGGGACTGTGTTTAGTAAGTATGTAAGAATATGTGCTATGTACAGTTAAACATATATAGTACTATATAGTATTCATGTTGGCTAACAGTAATGCACGATTTACATAAAAGTTTATTGAAATGTTTAATACTTAAGTTGCATTTAAAGCTTGCATACCATAAAAGACAGAAAGTAGTTCAAGTTAGAATGCCAGTTTTGGGTGTTGGTGGTGAAGTTAAGTACTTTCTTTCTGAGTTGCCCTAGGGAGAAGTTTTCCATTTTCAGTTTACAAGACTGGTGTATTTATTTATACTACGGGGGCAGGTTCATTTGAGCAGGTTGTTTTCAATTAGGGAGGCAAGTGGTATTAAGACTAGAATTGTGGTGAAATGTATTACGGATGCTACTTGTCCAATAGTCATAAAGGGTTGGCTTATTGGTTGACTTCCGATTCAGGTAAGAGTTAGTAGAATTGTGATTAGGAGTCAAAATAGGAACTGGCTGAGTGGGCGGAATGCCATACTTTGTTGTTTGGATTTGTGGAGAGTGGGTATGAATAATAAGATAAGGATTGATAGGAGGAGTGCTAACACCCCTCCTAGTTTATTAGGAATGGATCGTAGGATTGCATATGCGAATAAGAAGTATCATTCTGGTTTAATGTGTGGAGGCGTGCTTAGGGGGTTGGCTGGGATATAGTTGTTTGGATCGCTTAGAAGGTCAGGCGTGAATAATACTAATGTTATTAAGGTTGTGAAAAAGAGGGCTAGGCCTAGGATGTCCTTAATTGTGTAATAGGGGTGGAAGTCGATTTTATCGGAGTGAGAGGAAATTCCGCAGGGATTATTTGATCCTGTTTCGTGTAGAAATAATAGGTGTAGAGTAGTCAAGGCTGTGATAATGAAAGGTAGGATAAAGTGAAGGGTAAAGAATCGTGTGAGGGTGGGGTTTTCAATAGAATATCCACCTCAAACTCATTGGACGAGATTGGTTCCGATGTATGGGATTGCTGATAGTAGGTTTGTAATTACGGTGGTGCCTCAGAATGATATTTGGCCTCATGGGAGTACATAGCCCATGAAGGCTGTTGCTATGGTTATGAGTAGAAGTGTGATGCCAGTGTTTCAAGTTTCTGTGGGAAGAAAGGAGCCGTAGTAGAGGCCTCGGCCTACATGTAGAAAAAGGCAGATGAAGAGTATGGAGGCACAGTTGGCGTGGAGGTAGCGAAGGATTCAGCCGTTATTTACCTCTCGGACGATGTGTGCGATTGAGGAGAAGGCGGAGGAAGTGTCTGGTGAGTAGTGTATTGCTAGGAATAGTCCTGTAATAATTTGTAGAATTAGGCAGGTTGCAAGAAGTGAGCCGAAGTTTCATCATATAGAAATGTTAGGTGGGGTGGGTAGGTCAATGAAGGTGTGGTTAATTATTTTTAGGATTGGGTGGGATTTGCGTATTGGGGTCATTAATGTTTTTGTAGTTGAAGTACAACGATGGTTTTTCATATCATTGGTCATGGTTGGAGTCCACGTGAGAACAATGACATATATTTTATTTTTGTTAAACGTATCATTAGTTATGGGGTTTGTGGGGTTTTCTTCTAAACCCTCTCCTATTTATAGAGGGTTGGCATTAATTGTTAGTGGTATAGTTGGTTGTGTGATTATTTTGAATTGTGGGGGAGCGTATATGGGTTTAATGATGTTTTTAGTTTATTTGGGGGGTATGATAGTTGTTTTTGGGTATACTATGGCGATGGCTATTAAGGAGTATCCTGAAACATGGGGATCGGGGCTTGAGGTTTTTGTGAGTTTTCTGGTAGGATTAGCGATGGAGGTGGGTTTAATTTTATGAGTTAGAGATTTTGATGATTTAGTGGTGGTGGTTAACTTTAATAGTATGGGGGATTGGGTGATTTTTGAGGGTGAGGGGTCGGGGTTAGTTCGAGGGGATTCTATTGGTGCAGGTGCTTTGTATGACTATGGACGTTGATTGGTAGTGGTTACTGGTTGAACGTTGTTTGTTGGTGTATACATTATTATTGAGATTACTCGGGGTAATAGATTATGTTATTAGGAATAAAGTTAGAATGAGGGGAATAAGAAAGGAGAGGGAGTAAAGTTTGATTATGCCTTTTTGGGTGGTTGTGATGGTGGAGATGGTAGTGTGGATATGTGAAATTGTTTTGGTTATAGATTTTTCCAGTCAGGTTAAGTCTAGTAAGAGGAAGGATAGGTTTTGGCTTATAAGTAGATTTTGGTAGGAGGTTATATAGTGAATTGTGATAGGGTAATATCCTAATATGTTGGAGAATTTAAATGTGTGTGATGGCATGTTTATTTTAAGTTTGTTGGTTATAAGGGCAAGGTCTAGGGCTACTAGAAAGCCCAGGGTGGTTAGATATAGGGCTGAGAGTTTTAGATGGTGAGGTATTGTTGGTTGGGGGAGTGAAGTAGGGGAGATATTGTTGGTCATAAGAAATCCTGCTAGTATATTGCCGATAGTGAGGCGTTTGATTGGTTTTAATAAGGTGGGGTCGTTCTCGTTAATATAGATTGAGGTTGGGAAGCGGGGTTGTCCTGTTAGGGTTATAAAGATAGTTCGGGTGCTGTAAGCGCTAGTTAGGGATGTGGCAATGAGAGTGATAGATAGGGCTCAGGCGTTGGTATACGACATGTTTGCGGTTTTGATGATGAGGTCTTTGGAGTAGAAGCCTGTGAGGTAGGGTATGCCTGCAAGTGCTAAGTTGCCAATAAATAGGGAGGTTGAAGTAAGGGGTATTGTTTTAAATAACCCTCCTATTTTTCGAATGTCTTGTTCGTTGTTTAGGTTATGAATAATGGATCCAGAGCAGATGAATAATATAGCTTTGAAGAAGGCATGGGTGCAGATATGTAGAAACGCTAGGTATGGTTGGTTGATGCCGATAGTAACTATTATGAGGCCCAGTTGGCTTGAGGTGGAAAAGGCTACGATTTTTTTAATATCGTTTTGTGTTAGGGCACAAACTGCTATGAATATGGTGGTAATGGCTCCTAGGCACAATGTAAGGCTTTGGATTAATGTATTATTTTCTATTAGAGGGTGGAACGGATGAGCAGGAATACTCTGGCGACAACTATCGTGCTGGAGTGGAGTAGAGCTGAGACTGGTGTTGGGCCTTCTATGGTGGAAGGTAGTCAAGAGTGAAGACCAAATTGGGCTGATTTTCCTGTTGCTGCCAGGAGAATACCTATTAGTGGGAGAAGACTTGGGTTGGGGTTTAGGATAAACATTTGTTGAAAGTCTCATGAGTTGTAATGTAGGATGAACCATGTTATGCTTAGGATAAAGCCGATATCGCCAATACGGTTGTATAAGATTGCCTGAGTGGCTGCTGTGTTGGCTTCTATTCGAGCGTACCATCAGCTAATTAATAAGAAGGATATAATTCCTATGCCTTCTCAGCCAATGAAAAGTTGAAAGAGGTTGTTGGCAGTGATTAAAATTAGTATGGTGATGAGAAATGTGAGAAGGTACTTAAAGAATTGATTAATGTTTGGGTCTGAACTTATATATCATAGTGAGAATTCTATAATAGATCAAGTAATGAATAGTGCAATTGGGATAAATATTATGGAGAAGTAATCAAATTTGAAGCTTAGTGTTAATTCTATTTGGATTGTTATTCAATGTCAGTTTGAGATAATTGCTTATTGGTCCAGGAGAATATACAAGATTATGGGGAGATGGCTAATGGTGAAAGAATATATCATAGTTGTTTTTACGTAGTATGGGTATAGGTGCTTTTTGTTGGGATTAATAAAGGTAATAGCAATTGGTAGAATTAGAGTGGTTAGGATTGTTATGGTAATGGAGGTGTACATGGTTGTTACTTTTATTTGGAGTTGCACTGATGTTTTTGGTTCCTAAGGCCAATGGATAACTGTAATCCTTCAAAAGTTGGGAAAGCCGTATTTATTAAAAATGGAGACATGGGTTAGCAGCCCTTGCTAGCTTTCTCGGTAAATAAGAAGTGGCAGGCCTCTATGGTTAGATCCACAATCTAATGTTTTGGCTAAACTATATTTACAGGAGGTGAAAACTAGAATAACATTAGGGTTAAGGGACAGGAGTATAATAGGGGAAAGGTGTATGAATATTAGTATGTTTTCTCGTGTAAAGGAAGGTTTTATATTAGTAGTGTGATATGTAAGTATTCCTCGTTGTGTTGTGGTAAATATATAGAGGGAGTAGAGGGCTGTAATTAGCATATTAAGTCCTGTAAGCGTAATGGTGATGTATGATCAGGAGAATGAGGTTATTATTACAAGGAGTTCTCCTACTAGGTTAATAGTAGGGGATACGGCGATGTTGGTAAGGTTTGCTGCAAATCATCAAAACGTTATTAATGGAAATAGTATTTGGAGTCCTCGGGAAAGTAGTATAATGCGGCTGTGAGTTCGTTCATAGTTTGAGTTTGCTAGGCAAAATAATATGGATGAGGTGAGTCCGTGGGTGATTATAAGAACAGTTGCACCAATGAAGCTTCAGGGGGTTTGAATGAGGGAGGCTATGATTACTAGGGCTATGTGGCTTATGGAGGAGTATGCGATGAGTGATTTTAGGTCTGTCTGTCGAAGACAGGTAGAGCTTGTTATGATTATGCCCCATAGGGATAGTATAAGGAAGGGGTAGGTTATATGTTCTGTTGTAGGGTTAAGGATAGAGGTGAGTCGTATCATGCCGTAGCCACCTAGTTTTAGGAGTACTGCGGCAAGGACTATTGATCCAGCAATGGGGGCTTCAACATGGGCTTTGGGGAGTCATAAGTGTAAGCCGTACAGGGGTATTTTTACTATGAAGGCTATTATGCATGCTAGTCAAAAGATTGTGGGATCAAGTGGTTGTTAGTTTTTGAGCCATGAGCGTGAGTAGCATGATGTTTAGTGAACCCAAACTATTATAGGTATAGATTAACATAATGAGTAGGGGGAGAGAGCCAGTTAGTGTATAGAATAGGAAATATGTGCCTGCGTTAAGGCGTTCTGCTTGGCTGCCTCATCGGATGATGATGATTAGGGTAGGAATGAGACTGGTTTCGAATGGAATATAAAATATGAATAGTTCTGTGGCTATGAATGTTAGAATTAGAGAGATTTGTAGGAAAATTAACATGGAGAGAGAGAATTTTTTCGTGAGGGGGATTCATTATGTAAGTGATATTGGCTTGCTGTAATTATAAGGGGCAGGAGTCAGGCAGTTAATATTAGGAGAGGTGTCGTTAGAGGGTCGGAAGATAAATGGATTGAGTAGTTGAGGAGATTGTTGCTGGTTTGGTTGAAAAATAATAAGGGGATAATACTGATGGTTAGGCTATGTACGGTAAGGTTAATTCAGATTATGCTATTTTTGGAAAATCACGTTGTTGGTAGTAGTATAATTGTGGGGATAACTATTTTTAACAATGAAGTAAATTTAGGTTGTGGATATAGTCTAGACCATATGTGTTAGAGATTGAGATTAGTAGGGCAAGACCGACTGCTGCTTCGCAAGCAGCAAATACTAGTAGGGCGATGGGTATAATGTTAGCTAGTAAGGAGTGCATGTCTAAAGCTATAAGAGTACTTATAATAAACAGTGATGATAATATTCCTTCTAGGCATAATAGGGAGGATATTAGATGTGAGCGATAGGTTAACATACCTAGGAGTGAGATTATAAATGCTAGTGTAACACTTATATAGATGAAAGGCATTTGGTTAGTATGGTTATCATAATCTAATGAGTCGAAATCATTTGTTTTGTTTAAACTACTTACCAATTCAGTTCAATCCAGTCCTTTTTGAGTTCATTCGTAGGCTAGGCTTAGGGTTAGGACAATAATTAGTGTAACTGATGATTTAAGCATGGTTGGAAGATCTGTTGTTTGGAGAGCTCATGGTAGGGGTAGTAGTAGGGCAATTTCTAGGTCAAATAGTAGGAAGGTAATGGCGACTAAGAAAAATTTTATGGAGAAGGGAATGCGGGCAGGGTTTAGTGGGTCAAAGCCACATTCGTAAGGATCGGTTTTTTCTGCATAAGAGTTCAGCTGGGGTAGTCAGAATATGATAATTATTAGTAGGAGGGTCAGAAGGGTATTAATTGTCAGTGCTAATGCTAGGTTAATTACTCTTTTTCGAATAGTATCGAAACTAGTTGATTGGAAGTCAACTGTACTAATTATACTAAAAGAGTAGGATCCTTATCAGTAGATAGAGATATAAAGGAATAATCAGACCACATCTACAAAGTGTCAATATCAAGCAGCGGCTTCGAATCCAAAATGGTGGTTTGATGTGAAGTGGTATAATAGTTGACAGATAAGGCAGGTAATAAGGAATGTAGATCCGATGATGACGTGAAGTCCGTGGAAGCCTGTGGTGATAAAGAATGCTGAGCCATAGATGCCATCGGAAATAGTGAAGGGCGCTTCAAAGTACTCTGAAATTTGTAGTAGGGTGAAGTAGATGCCTAGTAGGATTGTAGTGAGTAAAGCTTGGATTGTTTGTTTTCGATTACTTTCTATTAGGCTGTGGTGGGCCCAGGTGATTGTAACTCCTGATGCAAGTAGTACGGAGGTGTTTAAAAGGGGCATTTCTAGGGGATTTAGGGTAGTAATTCCTGTTGGTGGTCAGTGTCCTACTAGGTGTGGGGTGGGAGCAAGGCTCGAGTGGTAGAATGCTCAGAAGAAACCGGTGAAGAAGAGGATTTCTGAGATGATAAAAAGGACTATTCCATAACGAAGGCTTTTTTGGACAGGTATTGTGTGGTGGCCTTGGTAGGTGCTTTCTCGAATAATGTCACGCCATCATTGGTATATGGCTAACACGTTGGTTAGTAGGCCTAGCATTAGTAGAGTGGTGGAGTAAAAGTGAAATCATATAATTAAGCCTGATGTTGTTAACAGGGCTGAGAGAGCCCCTGTTAGTGGTCAGGGGCTAGGTTTAACTATGTGATAGGCATGAGATTGGTGGGTCATTAAGTGTTATTCACGTAGATAAAGGATGATTAATAGTGTGAAGACATAGGCTTGGATTAGGGCCACTGCGATTTCTAGAATGGTCAATAGTACTAGAAGTGCATAGATTAGTGAGGTGATAGGGAGGTTGATGGTTGATAATGTTAGTGCAGCACTTCCTATTAGGTGCATTAGTAGATGGCCAGCTGTGATACTGGCGGTTAAGCGTACGGCTAGGGCAACTGGTTGCATGAATAGACTGATTGTTTCAATAATTACTAGTATAGGAATAAGGGGAGTGGGTGTGCCTTGTGGTAGGAAGTGGGCCAGAGAGCTTTTAGTTTTGAAGTGAAGGCCTATGATTACTGTCCCTGCTCATAGGGGAATTGCTATGGCTAGGTTTATAGATAGTTGGGTGGTGACTGTAAAGGAGTAGGGTAGAAGTCCGAGAAGATTGGTTATTGAGATAAAAATAATTAAAGATGTTAGTATTAGGGACCAGGTTTGTCCTTTGGTATTATGGGATATTATTATTTGTTTTAGGGTTAGTTGGATTAGGTTTTGTTGGATGGTAATTAGTCAATTATTAATAAGGTGTTTGGAGGTTGGAAATAGTAGCGCGGGGAGTAAAATGATGAGTACTGCAGCAGGTTGGCCTAGGATTGTTGGAGAGGTAAATGGGGCAAATAGATTTTCGTTCATTTCAATTGTCAGGGGTTATTGTAGGTTTGTGTATTGGGATTCTTTTGTAGGGGAGGTGGGTAGTAGTTTGTGTTTAGTAGTTTTAATTGTATAATAAGAAATAGTGTGGGGAGTATAGTTATGATGATAGTAAACCATACGGATGTATCTAGTTGAGGCATTTCACTGCAGACAGGGTATTTCTCTCGATCTTTAACTTAAAAGGTTAATGCTAGGATAGCTGTACAGTGTATTATAAGAATATTTTGCAGAGAGTTATGGAGTGAGATGTGGGGGGGGGGTCTATAGGGTAAATACAGGCCCTATCTCAAAAATTTTTAGTGGAATCAATTCTGTGACAATGGGTATGAAGCTGTGGTTAGCACCGCAGATTTCTGAGCATTGTCCGTAGTATACACCTGGTCGTGTAGCGGTGAACGTGGTTTGATTCAGGCGTCCAGGAACTGCATCTGTTTTTAGGCCTAGAGTAGGAATTGTTCATGAGTGTAGGACGTCTTGAGATGTAATTATTATTCGGACAGGGGCTTCATTTGGGAGAACTACTCGGTTGTCAACTTCTAGAAGTCGAAGGTCTCTTGGGTTTAAGAACAATGGGGGGAGTATATAAGAGTTAAAGATTAATCCTCCGTAATCTGTGTATTCGTAGGTTCAGTATCATTGGTGTCCAATTGATTTAATAGTAAAAGAGGGGTTGTTGATCTCGTCTGTTAGATATAGGATGTGCAGGGATGGAAGAGCAATTAAGATTAAAATGATTGCGGGTAAGATGGTTCAAATTGGTTTCTATTTCTTGGGCGTCCGTGATATTGGTGTTGGTTAGTTTTGTTGTGAGAGCTGAAGACAGGGCATATAGGACTAGAAAGCTAATTAAGGATACAATTATAAAAGTGTGGTCATGAAAAGCAATTAATTCTTCTATGATAGGGGATATAGCATCTTGTAGGCCTAGTTGAACTGAGTGAGCCATATAAGATATATAGGGTTTAACCTATGATTTAGCTTTGACAAAGCTATGAAATAGTTTTTCTAATATCTTATTGAAAAAGTTGTGGAGGTCACAGGGCTGGCTTGAAACCAGTTTTAGGAGGTTCAATTCTTTCCTTTTTCGTTTAGTTTAATGTAGGTTGGTTCTTCAAATGTATGGTAGGGTGGAGGGCAACCATGCAGTCACTCTAGGTTGGTAGAGGCTCTTCAATTAATGAGACTTTACATTTTGAGGTGAAAGCTTCTCAGGTTATGTAGATTATTAGTATTACTGCTACTAGGGAAATGAAGGAGCCTATGGATGAGATATTTCATCTGGTATAGGCATCGGGGTAGTCAGAGTAGCGTCGGGGTATTCCGGATAAGGCGAGGAAATGTTGTGGGAAGGTTAAATTTACACCTACAAATATGATGGTGAAGTGGGCTTTGGCATAAGTTTGGTCTAGAGTATAGCCTGAAAATAAGGGGAATCAATGAATGAAGCCTCCTATGAGAGGAAATACAGCTCCTATTGATAGTACATAGTGAAAGTGTGCAACAACATAGTACGTATCGTGTAGTACAATGTCTAATGATGAGTTTGCTAACATGATACCGGTTAAGCCCCCTATGGTAAAGAGAAAAATAAAGCCTAGAGCTCAAAGTATTGCGGGAGATCATTTGATATTGCCTCCGTGAAGCGTGGCAAGTCAGCTGAAGACTTTAATGCCAGTGGGAATTGCAATAATTATAGTGGCGGAAGTGAAGTAGGCTCGTGTGTCTATCTGTTCCTACTGCAAATATATGATGGGCTCATACAATAAAGCCTAAAAACCCGATTGACATTATAGCTCAAACTATACCTATGTAGCCAAATGGCTCTTTTTTTCTGGAGTAATATGTCACAATACGAGAGATTATCCCAAATCCAGGTAGAATGAGGATATAGACTTCGGGATGGCCGAAAAATCAGAATAGATGTTGATACAAGATAGGATCCCCCCCCCTCCGGCAGGATCAAAGAAAGTGGTATTTAGATTATGGTCTATTAGTAATATAGTAATGCCGGCAGCTAGTACTGGTAGAGAGAGGAGTAAAAGGATGGCTGTGATTAACACTGACCAGATGAATAAGGGGGTTTGATATTGAGATATTGCAGGGGCTTTTATGTTGATAATAGTGGTAATGAAGTTTATAGCCCCTAGGATGGAGGAGATGCCTGCTAGGTGAAGTGAGAAGATAGTTAGATGTACGGAAGCTCCTGGGTGGGAGAAATTTCCTGCTAAAGGAGGATAAACTCTTCAACCTGTCCCAGCACTGGCTTCTACTGCCGCAGATGCCAGTAACAGTAGAAAGGAAGGGGGGGAGAAGTCAAAAACTCATATTGTTTAGGCGGGGGAAAGCCATGTCGGGGGCACCAATTATTAGTGGTACTAATCAGTTTCCGAAACCTCCGATTATGATGGGTATAACTATAAAGAGAATTATGACAAACGCATGGGCTGTAACGATAACATTGTAGATATGGTCGTTGCCTAATAGGCTGCCTGGTTGACCCAGTTCAGCTCGAACAAGAAGGCTTCGAGCTGTGCCTATGATCCCGGCCCATGTGCCGAACAGTAGGTAAAGGGTTCCAATATCTTTGTGGTTTGTTGAGAACAGCCAATGGTAGGCGAACATGGGTGGGGGAGGGGGGTAGAATGGCTGAGTAAGCATTAGGCTGTAAACCTAAAGACAGAGATTAAAGTTCTCTTTTTACCAGCTCCGAGGTGATTTTCATGTTGAATTGCAAATTCAAGGGAGCAGTTAATTTCTGCCGGGGCTTCTCCCGCCTTTTTTCCCTGCGGCGGGAGAAGTAGATTAAAGCCAGTGGTTAGAGTATTTAGCTGTTAACTAAAATTTTATGGGTTTGAGTCCCATTAATCTAGTAAGGGCTTAGCTTAATTAAAGTAATTGATTTGCATTCATTTGATGTGGAGTAGAATCTGCAGTCCTTATATATTTCAGAAATTAAGCGTGGTTTAACTTACTGAGGGCTTTGAAGGTCCTTGGTCTTACTTCACCTAAATTTCTAGAGGATGACTAGGGTTAGTAGAGAAATTGGTAAGAGGAGGGTGGTGAGGATAATGAGTGGGGGGATGAGGAGTATGGGTTTTCTATTTTCGAATTGTCATTTTATTTTTGTATTGTTGGATGTAGGGAGTATTGTTATGGAGGTGGTATAAATTAGGCGTATATAAAAGTATAAGTTGAGTAGGGTTATGGTAATTATAATGGAGGGGATGATGAAGTTATTGCTTTTTGTAAGTTCTTGAATGGTAATTCATTTGGGTAGGAAACAGATTAGTGGGGGTAAGCCTCCCATGGATAGGAGGGTGGTTGATATTAATGGTATTAGTCAGGTTAGTTTGTTTCAAGTGCAGGATAGTATAAGAGTTGTGGTATTTGAGTTTAGGTTGAGAGTTAGGAATGCTGTAGTTGTCATAATAGTGTATATGGTTAGGTAATAGATTGTGATATTTGGGTTGTAGGTTAGTGTTATTATTCAGCCTGTGTGAGTAATTGAAGAATATGCCATGATTTTGCGTAGTTGTGTTTGGTTAAGGCCTCCTCAGCTGCCTATTATAACAGATAGAGTAGAGAGGGTCAGGAGAATATCTGTATTGGTTGAAGAATGTATTTGGTATATAATTGAGATGGGAGCTAGTTTTTGTCATGTGAGGAGGAGGAGGCCAGAAACTAAAGATGTCCCTTGGGTGACTTCTGGGATTCAAAAGTGGAAGGGGGCTATTCCTAATTTTATGGCTAGGGCTGTTGTTATGGCTAGAGATGAAAGTTGGTTGATGTTGTCCGTTGTGGTTCAGCATCTGGAGAGTAGGTTGTTGGAGATAATTGCTATTATGAGGATTATAGATGCGGTGGATTGTATTAGGAAATATTTAATAGCGGCTTCTGTAGAACGGGAGTTTGTTTTTTTTATTAGAATTGGGATGAAAGCTAGTATATTTATTTCTAGGCCTGCTCAGGCGAGGAATCAGTGTGAGCTTAGCGTTGTAATGAGAGTGCCTGTGATTATGGTGAGGTAGACAAAAGGTGGGCTAGTGGGTTAATTAGTACGGGAAGGGTATAACCAACATTTTCGGGCTATGGGCCCAATAGCTTATTTAGCTGACCTTACTTAGGATGGAGTGTGGTAGGTAGCATGGAGAAATTTGGGTTCTCAGGGGTAGGTTCGATACCTATAATCCTAGAAATAAGAGGATTAGGGCCTCTATCATTTACTCTATCAAAGTAACTCTTTTGTCAGACATATTTCTAGGTTTGCGGAGGAATACTGGAGATTGCAACAGGGGTTGAGATATATCATATGAGAAGAGCTAGAGTAAGTGGGAGGAAAATTTTTCATAGTAAGTGTATAAGTTGATCATGGCGGAATCGAGGATATGCTGTTCGGATTCATAAAAATAATGAGGTTAGAAGAAGTGTTTTGGTGGTAAAGCACGTTGTAAATAGTTCTGGGGAATTAATAGAGTATAATGTGCCTAGGAAGATTGTGGTTATTAGGGCATTTATTATAATGATATTTATGTACTCAGCCATGAAGAACAGGGTGAATGGGCCTGTGGCATATTCAATGTTAAAGCCTGAGACTAGTTCCGATTTGCCTTCTATGAGGTCGAAAGGAGCTCGGTTTGTTTCAGCTAATGTGGAGGTGAATCATATTATGGCTAGGGGTCATGATGGTAGGAGGAGTCAGAGGTGTTCTTGTGTTGTGATAAGCATGAGAAGATTAAATGAGCCGCTTATTAGTAAGACTGATAAGAGAATAATAGCAAGAGTGACTTCATATGAGATTGTTTGGGCGACAGCTCATAGTGCTCCGATTAGTGCATAGTTTGAGTTTGATGCCCATCCTGATCATAAAATGGAGTAGACAGTTAGACTAGATGTGGCTAGAATAAATAAAAGTCCTAGATTGAAGTTAATTAGTGGATGGGGTATGGGAAGGGGAGTTCATAGGAGAAGAGCAATGGAAAAGGCCAAGGCTGGTGCGGTAATGTAGAGAATGGTGGTAGATGTTGAAGGTTTTAAGGGTTCTTCCGTGAATAGTTTTATGGCGTCAGCAAAAGGTTGTAGCAACCCGTAGGGGCCAATGGTGTTTGATCCTTTGCGTAGTTGTATGTGGCCCAGAAATTTTCGTTCAATGAGTGTGAGGAATGCTATGGCGGCCATTACGGATATAATAAGGAGTAGGAGATTTGTTGTTGACATGGTGTTAAGAAGAGGAGTTGAACCTCTGATTGTCAAGTTTTAAGTTTTATGCAATTGCCGGGCTCTGCCATCTTAACAAACCCTGTTTTTGGGTTGGGTTGGTGTTATTTTGTTAGATTGAGATTAGGTCACCTATGGAATGAAGGCACTTTATGAAGTGGGCCTTATTTCTCTTGTCCTTTTGTACAGGGAGAAATATAGACTAGATAGAAACCAACCTGGATTACTCCGGTCTGAACTCAGATCACGTAGGACTTTAATCGTTGAACAAACGAACCCTTGATAGCTGCTGCACCATTAGGATGTCCTGATCCAACATCGAGGTCATAAACCCTATTGTCGATATGGACTCTGGAATAGGATTGCGCTGTTATCCCTAGGGTAACTTGTTCCGTTGGTCAAGTCATTGGGTCAATTACAGGTGCTGGTTCGCTTTGGCTTGTGTAGTCTTAGCGTAGGCTGTTCGGAGGTTTAGTTATGCTCCGAGGTCACCCCAACCAAAATTTTTAATGCAGGTGTGGTGGTGTAAGGGTCCGTGGATTTGTATAGGTTTGATTGCATTAATAAATTAAAGCTCCATAGGGTCTTCTCGTCTTATTGTTTCATGTCCGCCTCTTCACGGACAGGTCAATTTCACTGGTTGAAAGTAAGAGACAGTTGAACCCTCGTGATGCCATTCATGCGAGTCCCCATTTAAGGAACAAGTGATTATGCTACCTTTGCACCGTCAGGGTACCACGGCCGTTGAGTATGTGTCACCGGGCAGGCAGTGCCTCTAATACTGGTAATGCTAGAGGTGATGTTTTTGGTAAACAGGCGGGGTTAAGTTTGCTGAGTTCCTTTTACTTTTTTTAACCTTTCCTTAAAGCATGCCTGTGTCGGGTTAACAGTGTGAGTAATACTGACTTGTTTCTGTTTGTTAGTGCTAGGCTGTTAAGCATCGGTGAAGTTTTTCAGTCTGATTTAGGCTTATGCGGCGGAGAAAATGTTCATGTTACTTATATTAAAATTGTTGCTTCTATGAAATGATAGATTAATCCAATGTGGAATAAGGAGTTTAGTGGTGTGTTTGGAATTTTTATATAATTGATGTGGAGCTTGAACGCTTTCTTAATTGATGGCTGCTTTTGGGCCAACTATGGAGGTCAGATTTTTTACTCTCTATACAAGGTTTTTTCCTGATGTCTGAAGAGCTGTCCCTCTTTAGACTAACAATTAAGTTTACAGGGGGATTGGGTAGTTCTACAGGTAAACTTAAGGTTGAACTAAAATTCTATCTTGGATAACCAGCTATCACCAGGCTTGGTAGGCTTGTCACCTCTACCCATAAATCTTTTGTTGTTCTAACTATTGAAGTTTAGGGCTAAGCATAGTGGGGTCTCTAATCCCAGTTTGAGTCTTAGCTATTGTGTGTTCAGAAATTTTAAAGCCACTTTCGTAGTTTATTTTACATCAGCTAAGGTTTTACAATTTAGATGGAGTTTAGCTTTATTTAACTAGATCTAAAACACCCTTTACGCCGGTTTTTATTAGCTTGGGTTAATCGTATGGCCGCGGTGGCTGGCACGAAATTGACCAACCCTAGATTGTAGCATAGCTTAGTTAAACTTTCATTTATTGCTAAAGGTTTGTCACTGCTGTCTCCCGTGGGGGTGTGGCTGAGCAAAGTGTCTTGAGCTGCATTGTGCGTGCTTGATACTTACTCCATATGATCGTAGTGATTTATCGGGTGTCTTCACTGGGGCAGGGATGCTTGCATGTGTAATCTTGCTAAGAGCTAATAGAAAGGCCAGGACCAAACCTATTTGCTCATGGGGTGTGCAAGTCCGTCTAGACATTTTCAGTGTCTTGCTTTAGGTGAATTAAGCTACATAAGCACGGAGAGAAGTATAGTTGTGAGGTGCTGTCTTTCGGGTTGTGACAATGAGGGCCCATATTTAGTAGTGAACAAGTGCATGAGAGCAAGGAAGTAGGAAAGAGAAGGAGTGGGATGAAGTTAAGAGGGGTAAAGTGAAGTAATTTTGTGTTAGTTGAGGAAATGGCAGTTGAAGTTGTGCACACCTAAAAGATGAAAACGCGATCTCTGGATAGGTGTGTGAAAGCTTTTGTTTTTGGGGTTTGGCAAGAGTGAATTTTTGGAGAAGAAGTCAGAGATGGGGGGGGGGTTGTTGATAGTTTCCTGCGTTATTTGCAGTGTGATTGAAAATGGATTACATGGTAATTATTGGTATGTCCTACAAGCATGAATTGAATAACACCTTGTAAAACTTATGTAGGGCTAGGATATTGAACGTAGGTGCGATTAATAATGGCATGGACTAGGAATCAAAGACAGGTTCTGCGGGACGTGTTGTGGTGGGACCAGCTTTCTGCGATGGGGTCGCGTGCAGACCAGAGATAAAAGATACCAAATGCATGGAGAGCTCCCGTGACTGGTTAATAGGGTGATAGACCCGTGATCCATCGAGATGTCTTATTTAAGGGGAACGTGTGGGCGATCTTAGTTATATGGCCCTGAGGTAAAGAACCAGATGCCAGATACAGTTCATTATAGCTACCCCCACGATTTATGGGCCCGGAGCGAGGAGAGTAGCACTCTTGTGCGGGATATTGATTTCATGGAGGATGGTGAACAAGGGACACCTAAGTGAGGGGGGTATCCGTGGTGAGGAGGATTAATTTAACTTGGATGTTAAATTAAATCTCACCACTCCCATTCAGCATAGTATTAGAAGTTCTCATGAGGGCAATCAGGCAAGAAAAAGAAATAATGGGTATTCAAATAGGAAAAGAGGAAGCCAAATTCTCTCTGTTTGCAAATGACATGATTGTATATTTAGAAAACCCCATTGTCTCAGCCCAAAATCTCTTTAAGCTGATAAGCAACTTCAGCAAACTCTCAGGATATAAAATCAATGTGCAAAAATCACAAGCATTCCTATACACCAATAATAGAGAGAGAGCCTGAGTCAAATAGAGAGTCAAATCATGTCTGAGCTCCCATTCACAATTGCTACAAAGAGAATAAAATACCTAGAAATACAACCACCAAGGGATGTGAAGGACCTCTTCAGGGACAACTACAAACCACTGCTCAAGAAAGTAAGAGAGGACACAAACAAATGGAAGACCATTCCATGCTCATGGATAGGAAGAACTGATATCGTGAAAATGGCCATACTGCCCAAAGTGATTTATAGATTCAATGCTATCCCCATCAAGCTACCACTAACTTTCTTCACAGATTTTGAAAAAACTGAATTTAATATGGGACCAGAAAAAAAGCTCATATAGCCAAGACAATCCTAAGCAAAAAGAACAAAGCTGGAGGCATCATGCTACCTGACTTCAAACTATATTACAAGGCTACAGTAACCAAAACAGTATGGTACTGGTATCAAAACAGATATACAGATCAATGCAACAGAACAGAGGCCTCAGAAATAACATCACACATCTACAACCATCTGATCTTTGACAAACCTGAAAAAAACAAGCAATGGGGAAAGAATTCCCTATTTAATAAATCGTGTTGAAAAAACTGGCTAGCCATATTCAGAAACCTGAAACTGGACCCCTTCCTTATACCTTATAGAAAAATTAACTCAAGATGGATTACAGACTTAAATGTAACACCTCAAACCATAAAAACCCTAAAAGAAAACCTGGACAACGCCATTCAGGACACAGGCATGGGCAAAGACTTCATAACTAAAACACCAAAAGCAATGGCAACAAAAGCCAAATTGACAAATGGGACCTAATTAAACTAAAGAGCTTCTGCACAGCAAAAGAAACTATCAGAGTGAACAGGCAACCTACAGAATGGGAGAAAAATTTTCCAATATATCCATCTGACAAAGGGCTAATATCCAGGATCTATAAAGAACTTAAACAAATTTACAAGAAAAAAAAAAAAAACCATCAAAAAGTGGGCAAAGGATATGAACAGATACTTCTCAAAAAAAGATATTTGTGTGGCCAACAAACATATGAAAAAAAGCTCCTCATCACGGGTCATTAGAGAAATGCAAATGAAAACCACAATGAGATACCATTTCATCCCAGTTAGAATGGTGATCATTAAAAAGTCAGGAAATAACAGATGCTCGAGAAGATGTGGAGAAGTACGAATGCTTTTACACTGTTGGTTGGAGTGTAAATTAGTTCAGCAATTGTGGAAGACAATGTGGCAATTCCTCAAGGATCCAGAACTAGAAATACCATTTGACTCAGCAATTCTATTACTGGGTACCCAAAAAATTATAAATCATTCTACTATAAAGACACATGCACACATACATTTATTGCGGCACTATTCACAATAGCAAAGATTTGGAACCCACCCAAATGCCCATTAGTAATAGACTGGATAAAGAAAATGTGGCACACACACACCACGCAACAGTATGCAGCCATAAAAAAGGATGAGTTCACGTCCTTTGCAGAGACATGGATAAAGCTGGAAACCATCATTCTCAGCAAACTAACACAAGAACAGAAAACCAAACACAGCATGTTCTCACTCATAAGTGGGAGTTGAACAACGACAACACAGGGACACAGGAAGGGGAACATCACACACCGGGGCCTGTGGTGGGGTGGGAGGCTAGTGGATGAATAACATTAGGAAAAATACCTAATGTAGATAACAGGTTGATAGGTACAGCAAACCACCACAGCATGTGCATACCTATGTAACAAACCTGTATGCTCTGCACATGTACCCCAGAATTTAAAGTATAATTTAAAAAAAATCAAAACAGAATATTAATAAGGAAACAGACTACTTAAAGGTGGTATAAAACAAATATTTCTGACAGAGGTATAGAGAGCACTCCTCAACATCAGGATACACACCCTTCTCAATAGTTCATACAACATATTTCTTGATAGACCACCTCTTAGGCCAAAAAAGAAGTCTTACCAAATTTTTTAAAACTGAAATTTTATGAATTATTTTCTATGACTAAACTCAAATGCAAGTATACAACAATAATAGACAGAAACTGGAAAAAAAAAAAAAAAAAAACGTGAGGCATGGTGGCTCACGTCTGTTATCCCAGCACTTTGGGAGGCCGAGGCAGGTGGATCACGAGGTCAGGAGATCAAGACCATTCTGACCAACATAGTGAAACCCTGTCTCTACTAAAATGTGAAAAACTAGCCAGGCTTGGTGGCACACATCCGTAGTCCCAGCTACTCAGGAGGCTGAGGCAAAGGAATCGCTTGAACCCAGAGGCAGAGGTTGCAGTGAGCCGAGATCGTGCCACTGCACTCCAGCCTGGAGATAGAGCAAGACCCCGTCTCAAAAAAAAAAAAAGGCCGGGCGCAGTGACTCAAGCCTGTAATCCCAGCACTTTGGGAGGCCGAGACGGGCGGATCACGAGGTCAGGAGATCGAGACCATCCTGGGTAACACAGTGAAACCCCGTCTCTACTAAAAATAGAAAAACTTAGCCGGGCGAGGTGGCAGGCGCCTGTAGTCCCAGCTACTCGGGAGGCTGAGGCAGGAGAATGGCGTGAACCCGGGAGGCAGAGCTTGCAGCGAGCTGAGATCCGGCCACTGCACTCCAGCCTGGGTGACAGAGCGAGACTCGGTCTCAAAAAAAAAAAAAAAAAAAAAAAAAAAAAAAAACCATCGGACGGGCGCGGTGGCTCAAGCCTGTAATCCCAGCACTTTGGGAGGCCGAGGCGGGTGGATCACGAGGTCAGGAGATCGAGACCATCCTGGCTAACATGGTGAAACCCCGTCTCTACTAAAAATACAAAAAACTAGCCGGGCGTGGTGTCGGGCGCCTGTAGTCCCAGCTACTCGGAGGCTGAGGCGGGAGAATGGCGTGAACCCGGGAGGTAGAGCTTGCAGTGAGCCGAGATCGCGCCACTGCACTCCAGCCTGGGCGACAGAGCGAGACTCCGTCTCAAAAAAAAAAAAACAAAAAACAAAAAAAAAACCATATATATATATATATACACACACATAGGAATTTAACAAAACACTCGAGCACGCTCTTATGTAAAGGTTGTAATAGTTAATATTGTAAAGATGTTCATCCTGGTCAATGTAATCTACAAATTTAATGAAATGTTTTTCAAATTTCTCATTGTATTTTTGAAGAAACAGAAACAGCAACCCCAAAAGTATATCGAACCCCAAAGGCAATAAATTTCCCATCAATCTTAAAATAATAATAATAATAAAGGAATGCTGCAGGCATTAAAGTTCCTGATTTCAAAAGACGTTACAAAGCTACAGAATTAAAACAATCTGGTATAAGGATGAAAATTAAACTAATGAAATAGAATGCAACCCATATATATATACTTTAACATGTATGGTCATATGAGGAGTCATTTACATAGCAATAATTATTACTGTAAGCTAACAGGTAAAGGCAATGCAAATTTCCGTCACCAAATCATTCAGTAAATACAATTTGAAATATAAAAATACTGGAATATCACTCAGTTTTCAAAAACCAGAAAACAGTCTACCAATTATAAAGATAAATCTTGATAACGTTATGCAAAATGAAATGTCAGCCACAAAAAGACAAAGATTGTAAGAGATAGACAGATATAAAGCATTTACACTCTTAGAAGCAGACAAAAAGAAAAAGGTGCCCTATTTGCTTAACCCCCAACAGCAAGAAAGTTTGTCAGTCATCCATGACAAAAATGTCTTAATGAGAGAACCAGGCATCATGGTTAGTATCTGTAATGACAGCTACATGGTACAGTAAGGTTGGAGAATTGCTTCAGGCCAAAATATTACGACCAACCTGGGTTATGCAGTGAGACCCCATCTCGGAAATAAGTGCCTTTAAGAGAGCTTTGAGATCCAGGGAGGGAATTGTGAAACTTTGCTGAGCCCAAGATTGAGGAGCACCCTTTTCAGAAGGCAAGCTTTCATTTAGGTGGCAAACTACAGGACCCCTGCTCTTGACTACAGACCAGAAAATGTCCCACCCAACTCCATCCCACTGAGAATTTTGAACTTACTCTGTAAGCATCCCAAACTTCTCCCAGCTACAGTCTGTGAGAGGTCTTGGTCTTCCAGAAGCCTGGAGAGATACCCATTTAGAGCCAAGCTGGCAGGCCTGCAGACCTTGGTCCCAATAACAGTTCCATGACTCAGTTCCAGCTTCCTAAGCCACAGTTCATTGCCAGTTCTGCCTATGTGGAAACCCACAGTGACCTCAGAAATCTTCTCTGGTACTCAGTACAAGCCATACTAATCCACATCCTAATATAAAGCCCACCATATGCAGACCTGACTGCAGAAACCTGCCCTAGCATCTATCCTACTGAGCAAAGTCCTGAAGGATATTTACTGTGTCCAAAAGTAAAATGGGAATTACAACTACCCAAGTCCTTTATGATAAGCTGACCCTAGTGCAGAGCCAGCAGCCTTGTGACCAAGCTACAACCCCCCGCTCTACTACAAACCCAGAGGGCATTCTATCACCCTGGGGGCCCAAGAAAGGAAGATTTTTACCCTCTGAAACCAGTTTATCAAAACTTTGAGGTGTTTGCTCCTTCAAATTGAGACACAAACGCAAAAGTATATTGTGCCCATCGTCAAAGCTTCTATTTTAACACAGCACTTGATGTATGTGGAAGAAAAATTAGTCAAAAAATTTTTAAAGTCATTGAAATTGAAGACAAGTAAAACATTGCTGCTTGTAGATCATGCAATGCTTTCTATAAAAAAACCATAAACAGTACATTAAAACCTTTTAAAACTAATAAATACACTCAGTAAATTAGCAAAATATAAAATTAACATACAAGTTATGATTCCATACACTTAAACTATCTGATAAAATAGAGGAAGAAAACAATCTTATTTAAAATAGCACTAAAATAATAAATATCCGAGGACAAATTTAACCGAGGAACTGAAAAACTTTTCAAGTGAAAGATTTATCAATGAAAAATAAGAAAACACAAATAAATTTAAATACATTTTCTCTATCGATTCAAAGAATAAACGCTAAAACACCATATTATCCAAAGTGATCTCTAGATTCAATAAACTTTTTATCAATATTCCAGTGGTTTTTTTCACAGTAATGAAAAATACAATCATAAAATTTACATGAAACTACAAGAAACTGTGAATAGCCAAAGCAATCTTGAAGAAAAAGAAAAAAGCAGAAGGACATCATACTTTATAATTTCAAACTATATTTCAAGACTATAATAAAAACAGGATGAAATGTGCAGAAAAATGAACAAAAAACACCCAATAATACAGAAATCACTACTCTCACACATTTCAGAGATGATGGAAAAAGAGAACTTAAAAGATAGTCTAACGTGGAGTGTCTTAAAATTATGCAAACATCTGTGTGTCCACAAAAACAAAAATGAAAAAACTCAGATTGCACACTCTCTTGTATGCCATGAACAGTACTTTGGCTGTCACTGTAAACTTGAAGGAAGATTACTGAAGGGAAAGAAGAATTCTTAGATATTTTAAAAGCAAAAGAGAGAAGATGCCCCTGTGTGAGAGAAAATTTAAAAATAAAAATAAAAATTAGGCTTTCCAGAAACTATTTCTTTTGGAACACTGCTTCCCATATCACTTTAGGGACTTGCTTTCTTCTTGACTTTGGACCTGTCATCCACGTTATCTGTTGTATTCACTCTTACCTACCTGGGGGTTCTTCCGCCATCTCATGTCTCTTCATATTCCAGGGCTCTTTTCCTTGCTCCAGAAAAATGATCAGGTCTGGCTTAGGGACAGCAATACCTGTTTTATTAAAAATAAGTAACATGCCTCTTGCTCATATTCTCCAATTAACAACTTAATAATGTGCTCAGTAAAGAGGATTTAACACAATATTCTAATACATTTATCCCAAAATACTAAATTACAACAGAAATTTCTAAATATTTAGAAAATACTCTAATTTTGTGGGTTCTTACTTTTATCACCTGGTACTACTGAATTAAAAATTGGTGGTGGTAATTAGATTTTAAAGTGTGAGCAATAATATTTTATGCCAGTAAAATTTTGAAATTACCATTAATCTAAAGTGAAGGACAGAGAGGAGCTCAAGAATGTGGTAAGTTCAGGTCAAGATGAAACACCTTGAAATTTTTTTCTCTATGGAAAACTCCCTATGATTTTCTTGAAAACAGAAATCTGAAGCATAAATTACCAAAAAGAAATTATACAAAAGAGCAATGCTGGCTGGGCGCGGTGGCTCAAGCCTGTAATCTCAGCACTTTGAGAGGCCGAGACGGGCGGATCACGAGGTCAGGAGATGAAGACCATCCTGGCTAACCCGGTGAAACCCCGTCTCTACTAAAAAAATACAAAAAATTAGCCGGGAGAGGTGGCGGCGCCTGTAGTCCCAGCTACTCGGGAGGCTGAGGCAGGAGAATGGCGTGAACCCAGGAGGCGGAGCTTGCAGTGAGCTGAGATCCGTCCACTGCACTCCAGGCTGGGCGACAGAGTCAGACTCCGTCTCAAAAAAAAAAAAAAAAAAAAGAGCAATGCTGTTGGGAGCCGAAAGCCTGAGGGCTGTGACCAACTCAGCATTCCACTGGACTTGAATGAATCAAACGGCAAATTGTTTATCATGAATGCAGAATGTGGGCAAACTTGCTTCTGCTCATGCCGCCAGAAGGTACACTGAGGACAGTCACTCCCTGGTGCCATGCTCCTTGAGGTTAACTACTGGAACATCTGGAGAGTACTGTTCAAAGAATACAGTCACTAAGTCAAGCAGCTGACCACAACTTGACCCCTTCTCCCTATCTCCTTTACTCAATAAATATGAAGAGCTATAGAAGTTCACAGCCCTTGTTCACTAGAAGCAAGGAGTCCCCTGGTGCCATCTTTGTCTTTATTCCTGCATTCAACCTCCTTTGTTCAGGCCAATAAAGTCCACAGCAAAATGAAACCTATCGCGTATACTAGGAATTGCATAGTAAAGTTATTCTCACCCAGGAAGACCAGGTTTCTGTAGTTCTCTAACATCACATTCCTATATAAATTCTGCTGTGCAGTGTCCAGGCATTGCCACTCCTCCACAGAGAATTCTATGGCCACATCCCGAAATGTCAATGATCCCTGGAAAACACACACAAACACATTTATTTACCAAGTGGTCATGGGCATAATTTTTAATTTGACTCAACGTAAAATGGAGAGAGTAAACAGAGCTGGTTCTGACTTCTAAGAGTGACTGAAATAATTCAATAAAATAGTTTTCAACTAGAAATATTCTCTAATGTATTCTCTAACTCTGAGAAAACAAAGTGTTATAAGATCCATAACACCAGTGTATATATAGTATTTTTCTGGACAATAAAGTATAAAATTGAGGGCATAAACACTAACATGTACAATTTTGAGTGCTACATTTACATCATACAGAATTAATCGTGTGCCGGGCATGGTAGCTCATGCCTGTAATCCCAGCACTTTGGGAGGCAGAGGCGGGCAGATCACCTGAGGTCGGGAGTTTGAGACCAGTCTGACCAACATGGAGAAACCCCGTCCCTACTAAAAACACAAAATTAGCTGGGCATGGTGCTTTGTGCTTGTAATTCTAGCTACTTGGGAGGCTGAGGCAGAAAAATCGTTTGAATCCAGGAGGCGGAGGTTGCGGTGAGCTGAGATCGCACCATTGCCCTCCAGCCTGGACAACAAGAGTGAAACTCTATGTCAAAAAAAAAAAAAAAAAAAAGAATTAATTGTGTGTATTTTTCAGATGGACATACTTTTGTATATTATTCAGATGGAATAGACATGTTGAGTTAGAAGCTATCACTCAAATTTTTATGTGTACAATAAGCTGGAGATCCTGTTAATGCAGATTTTTTTTTTTTTCAGAAGATCAGGGATAAAGTCTGAGTTGCTGAATTTTTAACAAGCTCATCAGTATGCCAATGTTTTTGGCCCAAAAAGACTATTTTGTCAAATATCCAGTAATTGAATGACCCTGTGTTTTTCTGGTTTGTAAATAAAGATGAGAGCCTTCATTTTCCAAAAACAGACAAATGCAAAGGAAACCTAAGAAAGAAGGGCAGCTGCCAGATTAAATGTGGTGGCTTGTTCCCATCAGCTGCATAAAGATACTTAACAATGAAGAGAAAACTAATTAATTCTATAGTACAACATGTATCAGAGAGCTTATCAACTAAGTGATTTATTAACATCAACTACACTAGAACAAACTTTTATAATGTCCTGATGCACCCAGAAGGACACAGCATTACTGCTGAGATACTGCCCCCTGAAAGGTAAATTATAGTCTGAATTTAACCATAAGGAAACATTAGTTTTATGGAAAGTTCAAGATACAGGTATCTCCCATGTTCTGTAATTTTTAATAGTGATTTTAAATAGTCTTTCTTTAGCACTGTAAAGAGCAGTTATCTCCTATCAAATTTTTTATAATTTTCTGGGTAATAAATACCATACTGCTTCAATGGGTATTTTCTTAATCCTATACTGCATAGACATAATAAAGAACACAGATGAAACCTCAACATTACATGTTCTCTGTCTTCACTAAAAATCCCAGGTTTTCCCCAACAGGAATTTGGAGTATCTACACCTTCCCATGTTCAACAGCCACAAAGGGACATTTTTAATATTGCAGATTATAAATTCATAGTGAGATTTCTGCATGGCATATAAGAAGCCATAATGTAGAGAAGGCTCTGGTATATAGAAAAATATATTTTTCGAGACTTTGATTATTGTAAGAATTTTTTAAAGTAGTTAAGACAAACTCATTAGGGAGGAAAAACACAAGTAGAGAAGTACAGGTTTGCAAGTACCAAACTTGTTTCCTGGAGGAAGCAGAGTGGACACAGATCTTGATCTGAGACATATTTCGCTGAAAAAAAAAAAAAAAGGCCATTTTTTCCTCTTTCTCCTCCTTCTCTAGGATTATTATTTCTCAGATAAAATTCTCTGGGCAAATTATACCTGCATCTTGAGAACATGCCCTTAAAAGTGTCAGCACCACAGGTCTACCTGCTGTCACCACATCCACAGGCAGAAGAACCAAGACAGAGAAACTCCACCCATTTCTGTCCTTTATAGGAGAAGAGATTGAGAAACAATGAGTAGCTCCACAGAGATAAAAATACACTTTTATTTTGTCCTCAGGAGCCATCCCCTGACACAGGCACCAGCAATTTCCACTACAGTACTGGAAATATGGGCCACACTGTCCTGTCCCTACCAAATCCAAACAGAACGGGTTCTTGAACCACCCTTTAATGCAAAGATGGAACTTAACTCTCATGAATGTATTTTGAATTCCTCATACTTGATTCTGACCTCACCTTAGAGTCACATGAACCACTTAATTAAAATAACATGGTGGCTTCCACCAGAACAATAAACAGAATCCATGGACAGGGCACAAGTAAAGAGAGTTCTGCAAAATGGCCAGGTGACACTCATTAGAAGCCTGGGCTGATAACCCAGCACTCTTGTCACAACACAAATACTTCTGGTACAAATGAAGACAATCATTCTTCATTCTAAAGTATTAGACTCTTTGCTGACTCTAAAGTTTACAGAGAAAACAGAAGGTAGCAATTTCTGAGTAAGTCTGCATTTGGAAAACAACATGTGCATATGTACTAATGTAATGTTTATTAAGCAGGTACTATGTGCTCAATAGGATGTTACAGAGCACTGTGATAGCACATTATGTGGTTTAATCCTAATAACACCCTGTGAGTCGATACTACGTGTTCAATAATTCCAAGGCTTTAAAAGACCCAGCATTATTATGTCTATTTCTGTTGATCTGTCATTGATTTTTTCAAAAAATGCAAAGAATAAAAGGTAAATATAGACAGATGAAAGAGATACAGATGGAAAGAGTTTAATGCAATTTAGATAAATTTTTATTGTGTTTATACTTACTTTCTTGGGACTTGTGAATCAACTACTAGATCTGCAGGAACAGAAAACAAGTTGGTAATAATGTTTCTGCAAGCACTGGGTTTAATAAAAAATTTGAAAAGTAAGATCCTATAATACATACTTTATATTTCCCATTTATCTGTTGGGTTGCAGAAAATGTTGAGCAGCAGCTCTAAAAAGGCAACAGGATTCATGACCCAAAACTCTGATCTCTTCTAATCAGTTCTGTGAGGCAAGACGCCAGGGTAGAGCCAAACATAAATAAGGACTCTAAAAAGGGTGAATATGCACAGGGCTGGGGCAGAGTGTACAGCCGATGTACAATTAAGTTCTCTGTGCCACTGGGGGGTTTTGTCAGTTCATTTTTTTAAAGCTTACTTAAGTAAACCTAAGTCTGAGTTTGTATAATTTTAATCTTTTTTGCCACTGCCCTGCAAATTTTATATTATATGCTAATAAGCAATTTTTAAAAATCCCTTAAGGTTATCTAGAATAACTTTTTTAGAAGAAAAGTAAGTATTCTGGCCAGGTGCGGTGGCTCACGCCTAGAATCCCAGCACTTTGGGAGGCTGAGGTGGGTGGATCACAAGGTCAGGAAATCGAGACCATCCTGACTAACACGGTGAAACCTGTCTCTACTAAAAATACAAAAAAAAAAAAAAAAATTAGCTGGGCGTGGTGGCAGGCGCCTGTGGTCCCGGCGACTCAGAAACCTGAGGCAGGAGAATAGCATGAACCCGGGAGGAGGAGCTTGCCATGAGCCGAGATCGCGCCACTGGACTCCAGCCTGGGCGACAGAGCGAGACTCTGTCTCAAATAAAAAAAAAGAAAAGTATTCTTAGCAGGCTAAAATAAATACAAATAATAATGACGACTCTTCTAAGTTCAGGTGTAGACATCAGAAGCCACAGTATAAAGAAAGTGGCCCAAATAAAGCCCCAATTTTTTGCACACGTCTATTTACTGAACCCACCATCTGATGTATATTTCAACCATATTTCCAGTTGCTAGTCTAGGCTAAAACTGCCAGGATGGTAGGAACTATGACTGCTTCATCTATTTTTCTTTTCTTTTTCTGTTTTTTGAGATGAAGTCTCACTTTGTTGCCCAGGCTGGAGTGCAAAGATGGGATCTCGGCTTACTGCAGCCTCCACTTCCCAGGTTCAAGAGATTCTCCTGCCTCAGCCTTGCAAGTAGCCAAGCCTACAGGCATGAGCCACCACACCCAGCTACTTTTGGTATTTTTAGTAGAGATAGGATTTCACCATGTTGGCCAGGCTGGTCTCAAACTCCTGATCTCAGATGATCCACCCATCTTGGCTTCCCAAAGTGCTGGGGTTACAGGTATGAGCCACTGCACCTGGCCTGCTTCATCTATTTTTTTTAATGACTATATGAAATGAAAGCAATTAGTTTATCTGTTTGAGCCTCCAGACCTCCTGATTTTTTACCCAAGTACCAGGGAACTGGAAAAACTCTCATCTGGGTACCAATCAAAGATACTTCTTGTGTAAGGGGCAAAACAAACACAGGATGACTCATTTCTCTCACACTGGGACAGAAGCAGAATTAATCACTCTTGTCAGCCTGACACAATTCTGTTCTGGACATTCTCAAATGTCTCAAAGATTCACAGGTGATTGTGAGAGGGTTCCCAGTGACCTGGGGCTGATGGTCCACTGATAAGCCAGGCAGAGAAGACTCAGGATGATTCTAAATAAAAAATGGAACTGCCTTGGTTGAACTCCACAACCTGGGTCATCCATCCTGATTTGCTAGCTGTCCTGATTTGCTAGCTGTTGGGTAAGTAGAAGGACAAGAATACTTTACTCCAGTATCACATTTTACAGGTAGGTATAGTTGTGGTCGTGGCTCTGGATACTTTGTGGCCTTAAGATGCTTGTTTACACTTACAGATTCTGCCATCAGATTCTATTTACCCCTGGAGCCTCTCACATAACTATGGCAAGTTAATGAAAAAGATGTGAAAAGGTCAAAAAGCCACACTCTCAAAAGAGGAATTAAAAATGTCTATGTTGATATCTCACAATGCAGAAAATGCCTCCGGTTGGTTTTCTATAAATTCTAAATCCAAAGTCCGGCCCTGCCTTGTAAATCCCAGGCAGAGGTCAGCCAGACCTTATTTGCAAATTCTAGGTGAAATCAACCTCACTCTGCATTTTTGGGTGTTACAGCAAGTAAAGTGAAATCAAAGGAGAGATTCCCTCATAGAGGCTGCTCTAGAACATTCTAAATAATAGTTAACCTTTAAAAAGCTGACACGACATGAACAAAAGCAGACAGTTTATTTGGGTCAAGCTTAAGGATTTTAACTTGAGACAAAATATTCAAGTTGCCTGGAACCTACACTTTGATTAGCAGCACTTACAAGTGGATTTGTAAAGGCAAAAAGAAAAAAAAAAGGAACAGTGAGTGCTCACTGATGCAAAATTGGTTGTGAGAAATTCTTATTTCTGTAAAGAAATAACTTTAATAATTCATTGGATATACATCAATGTTAAGGATATGGAATGTAGTGTCCAGTGTGGAATTAGTTTAATTTATAGCTACTTGTGGCAACAGTGAACAGTTTCAAGAGATATATAGCTGAAAACAAAGGGAGAGAAACATGACTGTGCTCTCATTTTAATGTCTCTCTGAGTTTGATACCTAAAAGGACTTGCATTCCTCAGATAAAAACTTGTTTTTTCCGTCTCAATTCTCAAGACCTAGATTTAGAATTTGGAGCTGCAAATTCAGGCCCTCCATGGGTAAAGTAGCAGCAATATTCAAGGTAAATGTTACCTGAACACTTGTGGGCATTTTAGCAAGAGGAAGGAGGGAGAAATGGAGATTCTCATGTCTACAGGTCTACTCAATGCACATATTTTACTGATTGGGTTTCGGTGACAGATGGTCACTGAATCAGTTTCAAGTCTGAAGACACAAGTCATCAGAAGAGGTAAAATGGTTAATATCTGACCTACGAAGTTTGTAGACATCTGGTCTAGCCTCTCTAAAAGTGACTGTAGAGGATGATAGATACCAAGTAGGCAGAGACACAATTCCACCTGCATATTTAGGGGACAGCATGCACTTCACTGCACAATTTTGAATTGACTGGAAGCCAAAAAGGCCCATCTAGAGTAAAGCTTAGTTGGTACCTTATGTGTTTACATTATGTCTGGTAATTCTAGACTGGGTTTGGAAAATATAATTAAAAGCAAAATTTTCTTTAGCCCCAAAGGAACTCCACAATAACAGGACAGAAAGAAAACTGTTTTATGATACAATTACATGTGAATGTGACATGCATTACAGTCAATTTGCTCAAGAGATTGCAAAGACAGAAAGACAATCACCATAATTCATCTACAAGTAGAATTTACAGCACCATGTCACACATAGTTCATCCTAAATTCACCTGGTAGTTGGGAAGGCCATCCATGTATGCTAAATGGTTATAATCAATGAAAAAATAAACTTTTCACATCTTCATGACTGGAGGTAGTTGTGCAACTTGAACCCCAGTGTCTGGTGAAGGCAGGCTTTGACTCTTCTACAAAAATTGTTGATTCGGGTGCTATCTTTTTGGCTATTTAAATTTTAAAGTAATAGCTCTCTACTTCCCGAGCATTGGGCTTGAGCACTCCTGTTTCCCTCTCCTGGTGGCTAGTGTATTCTCGTGACCCCTACCATCTGCCACTGAGGCACAGCCCACAGCACAGGGCTCACAGTTGGAAACTCACATCTTAGTTGAATCCCAATTGCCACAGCAGCACTCCGGTGCCACATCAGAGAGTGAAGCCTGAGCAGCAGGAGGAGAGTCTGCAGACCTCCTGGGTAGAATTGCACCTTCACAATAATAGAAAAAGGAGCAGTGTTTCAGCCTGAGTTTTTATTTATAATGGTGACATGAAAAAATACTGCTGGGTTTTAGCATGACTCCAGGTAGAGATAGCTCTCAGAGTTCTCACTGTGACAGCCCACATCTTTCACAGATACCATTGGATACTAATAGGGTTTCTGAAACAGACACGCAATGCATTCGAGAGAAAAACAGCTCTTGTTCTGAGAAAAATTATATTGAGAGAAAAAAGTTAAAATGTCTTAAGAAAAAACTGAGATTGGATATAAAATTGATCAAGTCAGCCAGAAAATACCTCCCTAAGAAGAATTTCTCTCCAAACACCCGAAGTGCATAGCTACTCTCAGCAAGAGAAACATGAGCATTATTGAATAAAGGGGGCATATTCTCAGCAGAATTTTTTTTTTTTTTTTTTTTTTGAGATGGAGTTTCATTCTTGTTGCCCAGGTTGGAGTGCAATGGTGTGATCTTGGCTCACCTCAACCTTTGCCTCCTGGGTTCAAGTGATTCTCCTGTCTGAGCCTCACAAATAGCTGGGACTACAGGCATGTGCCACCACACCCAGCTAATTTTTTATTTTTGGTAGAGACAAGTTTTCACTATGTTGTCCAGGCTGGTCTCAATCTCCTGACCTCAGGTGATTCACCCACCTTGACCTCCCAAAGTCCTGGGATTAGAGGCATGAGCCACCATGCCCAGTTCTCAGCAGAATTTTAAAAGATTTATCTTCCATCTCTGCTGCTCTCTTATTTCCTAACCATTGAATGTGAGATCTATATTGGAATATATCTGACAGCTTCCACCAGCACTATTTTAGAAAACATTGAAATCTGTGTTAATATAGTAGAATATATTAGAGCTTGCAACATAGCTAACTGGAGAGCTATTATGGTTTTTGGGTAGCCATATCACCTGTGTTTATTTGTTCCATAATAGCAGCATACTAATTTGGTAAAATATGACACTACAATTATGCTTACCTATAATTATTACTATTGGATAAATTAATAAGCATGTCAGACTAATATCTACTGTAACAATTTAATGGTAAATTTCTTTGGATATCAGATATACATATATGACTAATTTTATGTACTTGTCATAAGGTATGTAAGATTTTAAAAAATTATCTGAACTATAATTCAGTTAAAACACTGTATTTCAAAAGTATGAATAACAATATTAAAATAACTAAGGAATTCAAAGTAAACATTGTGGCCTTATATTCATACTATTGTAGAAAATACTGTTTAATTTACATGAATGCAAGTTGTCTACAAACACTACACATAACTGCACTAACTGTACTGAAGTAACCCAAGTACAACAGACTCAACTGTTCAGTTTATACACTGAACTCTTCTGGCTTTTGCAGTGTAAGTATGTCAGCCTGCAAATAATCATCTTGGATAATCAGGTTTCTGCCAAAGAACTTACTCAGTATCTTTTAGTCTATATTATTCTGTATTGCTAAATTTATTCTGATCTTCGTGCTCAACTTTTTAATGCTCTTGAAATGAAGTTTACTCTGAACAAATCTGTGTCTAGTTTAAAGACTAAAGATAAAAAAAATAATAATCTTTTGCCAAGACAAAAAGAAAGCAATGAATCTCAGGTCCCAAATAAAGACAATTCTGAGTCAAAAAGAATGACAAAAGGTTTGTTTCATTGTTAATATGATTTACATATATTTCAAAAAGCAGAAGAAATATATACACATAATCTAAACCTTTTTTTAAAAATCAGCAAGTTATCCTCCCTTATTTTCACATATGAGAATAAAGCCTCTTGTTGCAAATTTATATTTTCTCTTAAAACAGCCAGGTCTCTGGACAAGTTCTTGAACTCTTGGACATCTGAATTTTGCACACTGTGTGCACTTGAAAGGACGTTTATGGGGGGGAAGCAGAAGAGAGAAAGGTGTTATAAAAAAATCCATGGGTCCACATGAATAAAGCAAGTTCTTAGAGACCTATGAAGAGACTTAGAATCTGACACTGTAATAATCGGAGACTACATCTCACAGGCACTAACGGACAGATCACTGAAGAAAAAAATTAACAACAATATTAGGACCTGAACTCAACACTTGACCAAATAGTCCTAATAGACATCTACAGAACTCTTCATCTAAAAATACCATAATACACATTCTTCTCATTACCACGTGCCACATACTCTAAAATTGACCACACAATCAGAAATAAAACCATTCTCAGCAAATTCAAAAATCCCAAAATGATGCAAACCACACACACAGACTATAGCTTAAGAAAAATATAATTCAATACCAATAAAACAACTGGAAACCATACAATTAAATAAAAATTAAATGGCCTACACTTGAATAACCTTTTGGTAAATAATGAAATTAAAGCAGAAACCAAGAAGTCTTTTGAAACAAATAAGAACAAAAATACAACATACCAGAATCCCTGCAATACAGCTAAGGCAGTATTACAAGAAAAATTTATAGCATTAAATCCTCACATCAAAAAGTTAGATCTCAGTTTAACAACCTGACAACATAAAAAAAAGACTGAGAGCAACAAAAGCAAATCAGCCGCTAAGCTAGCAAAAGACAAGAAATAACCAAAATCAGATCTGAACTGAAGGAGATTTAGACATGAAAAACTACAAAATATCAAGAAATCCAGGCATTCAATCTATTTTTTTTTTAAAAGGTAAATAAACTACTAGCTATATTAATGAAGATACAAATAAACACAATTAGAAATGAGAAAAAGATACATTACCACTGACCCCACAAAAATATACTGAAGTCTATGAATATACTATGCACATAAGCAAATATAAAATAAAAAATATATATATATATACTGAAGTCTGTATGAACATACTATGCACATAAAAAAACAAAACAAAACTCTAGAAGAAATGAAAAAATTCTGGAACAAATACATCCTCCCAAGACTGAATACACACAAAAACATCAAAGCCCTAAATAGATAGATAAGCTCAAAAAACTGAAAGAGTAATAAATAACCTACCGATCAAATGAAGCTCAGGACCAGACATATTCACAGCTGAATTCTACCAGATGTACAAATAGAAGCTGATATTATTTCTACTAAAACAATTTCAAAAGATTAAATTATTTCTACTAAAACAAAATCAAAAAATTAAAAAGAAGAAACTCCTCTCCAACTCATTGTGTAAGAACAGCATCATTCTGATACCAAAACCTAACAGAGAAAAAACAAAACAAAAAAAAGGCAACTTCAGGCCAATATCCTTGATGAACATTGATGCCAAAATCTTCAACAAACGGCTGGGCCTGGTGGCTCACACCTGTAATCCCAGCACTTTGGGAGGCCAAGATGGGCTGATTACCTGAGGTCAGGAGTTCAAGACCAGCCTGGCCAACACGATTAAACCCCATCACTTCTAAAAACACAAAAAAATTAGCCGGGTATGGTACCACACGACTGTAAGCCCAGCTACTCAAGAGGCTGAGACAGGGGAATCACTTGAACCTGGGAGGCAGAAGTTGCAGTGAGCCAAGATCACACCACTGCACTCCAGCCTGGGTGACACAGCAAGACTCCATCTCAAAAAAAGAAAAAAAAAAAAGAAATCGTCAACAAACTACTGGCAAACCAAATCCAGCAGCTTATCAAAAAGCTAACCCGCTGTGATAAACTACGGTTTATTTTGGGGATTCAAGGTTTGTTCAACATACACAAATCAATAAATGTGATTCATCACATAAACAGAATTAAAGAGAGAAACCACAAGACTATCTCAATAGATACACAAAAGGCTTTCAATAAAATTTAACATTTTTCACGTTAAAAACCCTCAACAAACTAGGCATTGAAGGTACATACGTCAAAATCGTAAGTTATCTATGACAAACTCACAGCCAACATACTGAATGGACAAAACCTGGAAGCATTCCTTCTTGATAACTGGCACAAGACAAGGACGTCTTCTCTCAACACTCCTATTCAACATAAAATTGGAAGTCTTAGCCACAGCAATCAGGCAAAAGATAAAAATAAAAGGCATCCAAACAAAAAGAGAGAAAGTCAAACTATCCCTATTTGCAAACAACATGATTCTACATCTGGAAACCCATATACTCTAAGCAGAAAAGCTCTTTAAACTGACAACTTGAGTAAAGTCTCAGGATACAAAAGAAATGTACAAAAATTAGTAGCAACCCTATATATCAAAAACATCTAGGCCAAATCTGAATGGAAAACACAACCCCATTCACAACTGCCACAGAAAAGAATAACATATCTAGAAATACAGATAACCAGAAAGGGAAAAGATCTCTATGACAAGAATTACAAAACAATGCTTAAAGAAGCCAGAGATGATACAAACAAATGGAAAACCACTTTATGCTCATG
Source organism: Macaca fascicularis (assembly GCF_037993035.2). Lineage (NCBI taxonomy): Eukaryota > Metazoa > Chordata > Mammalia > Primates > Cercopithecidae > Macaca > Macaca fascicularis. The sequence goes on along the minus strand of NC_088393.1, from coordinate 22,651,175 downwards.
AATAAAAAAGATCACTATCATAAAACGGTCATACTGCTGAAATAAATTTACAGATGTAATGCTAATTTAATCAAACCACCAAAATATTTTTTAACAGAACTAAGAAAACAATTTTAAAATTCACATGGAACCAAAAAAGAGCCTGAATAGCCAAGGCAATCGTAAGCAAAAACAACAAAGTTGGAGGCATTACATTACCTGACTTCAAACTATACAACAGGGCTACAGTAAACCAAGCAACATGGTACTGGTACAAAAACAAACACATAGACCAATGTAACATAATAGGGAGCCCAGAAATAATGCCACACACCTAAAACCATCTGATCTTCAACAAAGGTGACAACAGGAATGGGGGAAGAACTTCCTATTTAATAAATGGTACTGGAACAACTAGCTACCACTATGTAGCAGATTGAAATTGGATCCTTTTATAACACCACATAAAAAAATCAACTCAAGGTAAATGAAAGACTTAAATGTTAATCTGAAAAATTATGTATATAAAAAAAGAAACCCTGGAAGGTAAGAAGTGCCATTCTAGACATAGAAACTGGCAAAGATAATGAAGATATCAAAAGTAATTGCAACAAAAGCAAAAATTGACAAATGGGACCTAATTAAACTAATGATCTTTTTCACAGCGAAGGAAAGGATCAACACAGTAAAGTGACAACCTACAGAATAATAGAAAATACTTGCAAACTATGCTTCTGACAAAGGTCTGCTATCCAGAATTCATTAGGAACTAAAACAAGTTTACAAGAAAAAAAAAAACCTCACTTAAAAGATAAAAACATTAAGAAGATGCTTGTCTTCAAAAGAAGACAAACATGTGGCTAACAAGCATATAAAAAAATGCTCATCACTAATCATTACAGAAATGCAAAAGAAAACCACAACAAGAAATCATCTCAAACCAGTGAGAATGGCCATTATCATAATTCAACCATTGTGAAAAGCAGTGTGGTGATTCCTCACTAAACTAAAAACAAAATTACCATTTGACCCAGTAACCTCACAATTGGGTATATACCTAAAAATATACAGATTATTCTATCACAAAGACACATGCACAATCACGTTCATCGCAGCACTATTCACAATAGCAAAGACATGGAATCAGCCTAAATGCCTATCACTGGTAGACTGGATAAACAAAATATGGTATGGTTATATGATGGCACATGCCTGTAATCCAGCACTTTGGGGGCCGAGCCAGGTGGATTGCCTGAGCTCAGGAGTTTGAGACCGGCATGGACAACATGGCAAAATCCCATCTATAAAAAAAAAAAAAAAAAAAAATACAAAAAGAAAAATTAGCTAGGCATGGTGGCACAAGCCTTTATTCTTAGCTACTTGGGAAGCTTAGGTAGAAGCGGATAGCTTGAGCCTGAGAAGTTGAGGTTTTAGTGAGCCAAGACCACACCACTGCACTCCAGCCTGAGAAAAAGAGTGAGACCCTGTCTCCAAATATAACAAAACACAAAAAACTTAATAAAAACAAAATATGGGCCAGGTGCAATGGCTCACACTTGTAATCCCAACACTTTGGGAGGCCAAGGCGATGGATCATCGGAAGTCAGGAGTTTGAGATCAGCCTGGCCTACATGGTAAAACCCCATCTATACTAATATACAAAAATTAGCTGGGTGTTGTGGCACACACCTGTAATCCTTGTTACTCGGGAGGCAGTGGCAGAAGAACTGCTTGAACCTGGGAGGTGGAGGTTGCAGTGAACTGAGATCATGCCACTGTACTCCAGCATGAGTGACATAGCGAGACTCCATCTCAAAACAAACAAACAAATAATGGTACATAAACATCATGAAATCATGAAATCCTGTGTGGCCATAAAACAAAACAAAAAAACAAAACAAAACAAAAAGATTATGTCCTTTGCAGCAACATGGAATGAAGCTGGAGATCACTATTCTTAGAAAACTGATGCAGAAACAGAAAACCAAATGCATGCTATTATTTATAAGTAAGAGCTAAATAACAAGAACAAATGAACACAGAGGGGAAAAAAAGACACTGAGGCCTAGTTGAGGATGGAGGGTGGCAGAACTAAAAGGGTCAGAAAAAGTACCTTTTTAGTGCTATGATTAGTACTGCAGTGACAAAATAATCTGCACACCAAACTTCCATGACACAATTTTAGCTGTACAACAAACCTGCATGTGTACCCCTGAACCAACCAAAAATAAAAGTTAAAAGAAAAAAAAGTCCCTGGGTTAGAGAGAGTGCAATGCAGGTGGACAGACTGGTCTGCGCAATAGATAGTGGCTCAGGTGGGGCTGTGCAGGGAGATAAGATTATGAACACGTGGTCGACAACCCTAGGCTGGTGGAGAAACAGGTCGCTACTGCAGATTCAGTGTCTGAAAACAGAGATATGCCAGGAGACTTGTAGATACTTTTGTAGGTTTTTGGCCAAAAAAACCACTAGGGTCAAAAATGCTGTGGTAAAATTCCTGAGGGTGGTGCCTTGTCCTGAGAGGGGTGTGGACACATCAATGTCTAGTGTTTGTGAGTGGGTGGAAATCCTCTGCTGGCAGCTTTCGCAAAAAGGGGTTTGTCATCTGATCTCTAAGTTTTCAGTCCTCTGTCACCCTGGGAGGAGATCTGAAATCAAAGAACAAGGGGCAGTGTCACAGCCTGTGTAGAGGAGAGCAGAGCCTCCCATTCCCAGACACCTAGAGTTTCATTCCAGGCCAGAAGTCTGTGCTATTTTTCTTCTGGCACCAAATCTGCAGAGTTTGATGAACACCAACAACTCTCCAACATCAACTCATTGTCTAACACTTGAATTCTGACACCACCCAGAGTCAGCATAGACCCTGATTCAGGGCTCAGTCCCACAACATTGTCCTCACTGCAGATGCCAGTCACAAACTCCATGGGCTCATCTATGCTTCTGACCTACTGTTTAAAAGTTGGGGACTCCCATAACCTTTTTGAAATTCAGTAACCCGATAGAGTTACTCACAGAACTCAGCAGAACACTGTAGTTATATTTACTGGTTTCAAATATAATATACAACTCCCAAAAAGCCAAATGGAAGTATAGAACCAAGAAAAGAGGTGGGAAAAGATGAAGCACATAGACAATAAACAGCTGTGATTAATAAAATTCTCTATCCTCTGTGTTCTCCAGGAACACTTTATGAAAAGACACACCCTTCCCATTATGACTCAGATGGTTCTCTCTTTACTTACCCAATACACAGCCAGGAAAACACTCGCATATTTTCTTCTTTTTCTCATTAAAAAAGCAGCTGAATTTGTCTTCAGTGGTCAACATAAAATACTTCTTAATCAAAATTCACTTAAGTTTATTTTCTTCCCACAGGCTCCCGAACTCTGAGCTATGCTCAGTCTGAGCCACCACACAACCTCATTTTATATCCCTCCTAAGAACACACTGACTTCAGGGTAAAACATTCTCTGATCTAAAACCTGATTATTTCAACCTTCATTTAAACATTCCCCTCACCTTTTTTCTAAACTTATTTTCTTATCCTTAGGAAAAAAAGCCCTTTTCTGCCTAATCTTTGCAATCCTTAAAGATCTTATAGTTGGTACTTCCTCCTGTTGCAATACTCCTTTGGAATTCAATTTTTTTTTTAACATACATGTAACTGGTTTAAAACCTCTCAAAACTGCCTCAAAACAGTAACAATTTTATCTTCAGTAAGACACTCCCCAACCCTTTCTATGTTAACCTTAACTGCATCTGCCTGTGGGGCCCCAGCTTTGCAGGGCTCTGTAGCTTCTCTCACTATGGAGGCTTCTTCCACCGCTGGGGTGAGCAGGCTGGGACATCTGCAGGAAAGGCTTTCCAGAAGGAACTAACTGGGTCTTTAATAACCTCCTTTTGCTGGCTCAAAATTAACCTCAGTTTGCAGTCATTGGGCTCAAGCTTTAATTACCATGTCAGAGTCATTCACTTCGTTTTTGAAACTAAGTGTTTGAAAAAATCCAGCAAAATGATCCAAAAACGTATAAGAAAATTTTAAGGTGCTAGTATTTTGTACCTCAGTAAGAGAAAGAAAGGTATTTATTTCTTTTGGACAATAAAGTATTATTTTACTTTTTGTATTAAAAATCATGTGGTAAACAATTAGTTATATGGGAACACTTCTAGGAGGTACCAAGTTTCATCACATAAAATTTAGCATTAAACTCAGAAATCGAAATAACAGGATATAGAACAAAGATATTTACTTTAGCAAATTCACCCTGCAAAAAAAGAAACTGATGTTTTCACAAATCTATGTAACTCCCCAATTATCTACCACATTTGCTTGTGGAAATATATTAATTCTCTACAGCCGAAATGGAAGAACAATTTTTCTTATTTTTTTTTCTCAGTAGCTAACATTCTAAAAGCTAGACGGAATTCTGTTTGAAATCATTCAGCCATAAAAAACACACCAGAAGGCTGGGCACAGTGGCTTACACCCGTAATCCCAGCACTTTGGGGGGCCAAGGCAGGCGGATCATGAGGTCAGGAGATCGAGAGCACCCTGGCTAACAAGGTGAAACCCCGTCTCTGCTAAAAATACAAAAAAATTAGCTGGGCATGGTGGTGGGCACCTGTAGTCCCAGCAACTCGGGAGAGTGAAGCAGGAGAACGGCATGAACCTGGGAGGCAGAGTTTGCAGTGAGCTGAGATCCCACCACTGCACTCCAGCCTGGGTGACAGAGTGAGACTCTGTCTCAACAAAAAACAAAACAAAACAAAACAAAACAAACCTGAGAAAACTTCTAAATTCACTCTGAGAAAAAGGTGAATGAGAATTTTCAACAAATATATAATTAGGTATTATTTTCTGAAACTCACCTTTTTTATGCCCTTTGTAAATATTTTCTTACCTTTCAAACCCTACTAATAAAATGCAATTTACAGTTAAAAAACTGAGGTCAGCCGGGCACAGTGGCTCACACCTGCAATCCCAGCACTTTGGGAGGCCAAGGTGGGCAGATTACTTGAGGTCAGAATTTTGAGCTCAAACAGCCTGGCCAACATGGCAAACCCCCATCTCTACTAAAAATACAAAAAGTAGCACTGCAGAGATTGCACCACTGCACTACAGCCTGGGCGACAGAGGAAAACACTGTCAAAAAAAAAAAACACACACACACACACACACACACACACAAACCTGGTCAAAATAAGTGAAGAAATCACTTAATCATTTCAAGGTACAGATATGTCTGACTCGTGTGTCAAGTCAGGCCATCCAATTACTTTAGAGATTCTCCCACCCCATCCTGTTCACTTAAGTGCTCAATAATCATTCTCTCAGGAGACTCTGAACAAACTCTGCCCCAGTGAGTGCCCCAGGTATATTTCACTTTGCAACTTCTTGCACCATCTCACTGGGATCAGTTTTTTTTCTTTGTCTTTGGAGTGCTATTTTGTTTCACAAACTTTTTACCATTTTTCTATCACTATTTTTCTGTCCCCTAAGAGAATCCAGGGGCAAAAATTATTTTGGTTTCCCCTTCACTACCAGCATCTGATTGTCTGAACAGCAACGCGTCTCCAAGAAATGGAAGCTGGGTTGGGTAAAGACAGTATTAGTATCTCAAGGGGGTAGCTTTCCAAAAAAACAGCGCACCAGAAGATGCCTCTCAGTCAAAGGGCATTCACCTGCTCTCTTGAGAGGCTCCACTCCATACCTCAGGTTGTCTTAGGGGAGAAAATGACCCAGGAACTGATATTCACTAGACACTCTCGCAGACATAGCCATGGCGAGTATCCTGGTTTTTCCCCAGACAGTACTGAATCTCAGGTCCAAGAAAAAATTGAAGGGTAGCTGAGGACACATCTCCCTATAAAGTTTCCAAAGGGAAACCTTGACCCAAAAACATTCTGGTATCTGTGTCTAGGGAAAACAGAAGAAAAAATATTTACAAACAGAAAACAAATTTTTTTAAATGTGCCATCAAATGCTTTGTCAAAAAAATGATTAAAACAGGTATCAAAATGTACACTAAAGGACAAATAGTTGATAATTTGAATAAGGGAGGGGAAATTGGCATTTGGGAATGTCAGAAGGAAGTGGAAATTAAGTATTTTACTGCAAGCCAGAGTCAGGCTGGAGAAATAGGGGATGGGGGATAGACTTGAGGCCCTGCTTGGGACACATGTGAAAAATGCAATGAAACAGCAGTTCCTTGTGGGGTGTGCAAATAATTAAGTGGCTGGCAGTTAGATTGAAGAGGCTCTAGTTCCTAAATTCTACTTTTAAAAAACCTAATCCGGCCAGGCGCGGTGGCTTACACCTGTAATCCCAGCACTTTGGGAGGCCGAGGCGGGTGAAACACGAGGTCAGGAGATCGAGACCATCCTGGCTAACACCGCGAAACCCCATCTCTACTAAAAATAGAAAAATTAGCCGGGCGTGATGGCGGGTGCCTGTAGTCCCAGCTACTCGGGAGGCTCTGAGTCCGGAGACTGGCGTGAATTCGGAAGGCGGAGCTTGCAGTGAGCCGAGATCGCGCCACCGCCCTCCAGCCTGGGCCACAGAGCCAGACTCCGTCTCAAAAAAAAAAAAAAAAAAAGTTAAGGGGGCGTGGTGGCGCATGCCTGTAATCCCAGCTACTTGGGAGTCTAAGTCAGGAGAATCACTTGAACCTGGTAGGCGGAGATTGCAGTGAGCCCAGACCGTGTCACTGAGCTCCAGCCTAGGTGACAGAGTGAGACTTTGTTTCAAAAAAACAAACGAATTCAAATGCAGTTTTTGTAAATTACGATATTGGGGAAAAAAATTCAGGCTTAAGAAACTATAAACTGCCAATTAATCTCTGACTACATAATCAAGAAATTTCCATCTTGATAGTACAAACTAAGAAACTACCTAACTCTACCTAACCAATTACTGAATTTGGTTTTCTTCATTATGCGCCTTATAAAACTCTTCCGTCAAATCCCTTCAATAGACCATAAACTACAACCCATAGCTGGGTGCTCTACAATTTTGGAATCACTCTTTGGATAAATTCTTTAATATTTGTGCGCTGACTTCCGCAAATTTTTAATAGGAAGAAACAGGAGCTGGGAACCTCACGGACCAAAGCTCTTTCCATTCATGAACCCACACTGCGGAGTCAGGATTCTCCTCTGACGACCCTCCCATGGTCCCTGCACATATGGGAGAGACTCCGCGCTGCGGGTGCAGAGCTGCCCCAAGAGGTCTCCAGGCCAGGGCACAGTCATAGCGCAGGTTAGAGACAGGACGCCCGGGGGCCGGGTGTCAGCGCAGCCGCCATCTTATGGCTGAAGCGCACTGAGGTGGAGCTAGGCAAGGACAACTCCGGGCACAGATTGTGGAGCTGACTGCGGGGAGGCCTGAGTCCCGCCACAGCCGGTTCCAACCAGCCCCGGCCACTCTCTCCGGATGTCGGACCCGGCACACTCACCATTTCTAGGCTTCCAGGGGGTCCTGGCGACTTAGCTGTGGATCTCCCAATACCTGCAGGTCACAGGACCACAGGAGCTGGGCCTCTAGGAGGAGAGGACACACAGCAGCAAGCACCCCACCTTGACCTCCGGCTGCGGCGAGAGCCAAAAGTCCGACCACATCCCGGAAGTCGCCTGTCTGCTCCAGCTGCATGCCTGATTGGACGGTCCCAGCCCAGAGTCCCTGACTGGATGATGTTTAAGGCCCCGCCCCTTCGGGCCCTGAGTGACAGAAGATGTTATCAGATGCTTCTGATGACAAAAGGCTGCAGCCTTTCCAGGCAGGGCTTCCTCCCTGAGCTGAGCCAGGCCCACCCCAGAGCATGGGAAAATTCTTTCTCTTCTTTACTCTCTTTTTAAATGTATTCAAAATGTGAACAAATATAGTTTACTGCCATGTTAATAATACATAAAACTTTTGTTCAACAGTAAATCATTTTTTACTTTAGTAATAGTGTATTATCAATACTGAAGGCCGGGCTTGATGGCTTACTCCTTTAATGGCATCAGTTTGGGTGGCCGAGGCGGGGGGATCACCTGAGGTCAGAAGTTCAAGACCAGCCTGGTCGACCTGGTGAAACCCCTTCTCCACTAAAAATACAAAAATTAGTCAGCTGTGGTGATGGGTGCCTGTAATCCCAGCTACTCAGGAGGCTGAGGCAGGAGAATCATTTGAACCCAGGAGGTGGAGGTTGTAGTGAGCCGAGATTGGGCCATTGCACTCCAGCCTGGGCAACAAGAGTGAAACGCCATCTCAAAAAAACAAAACAAAAAAAAACTAAACCTAATTTTAGTAAAATCTTATAAATAAATCCATCAAATTTGTCACTTTTGAACACTCTAGATTTTCACATAAATTTTGTACTCTCTTTTTTGTTTGTTTGTTTGTGACAGTCTCCCTCTGCCGCCCAGGCTGGAGTGCAGTGGCGCGATCTCAGCTCACCGAAAGCTCCACCTCCCGGGTGCAAGTAATTCTCCTGCCCCAGCCTCCCCAGAAGCTGGGATTACAGGCGCTTGCCACCACGCCTGGCTAATTTTTGTTTTTTTAGTAGAGACAGGGTTTCACCATATTGAGGTCAGGTCTCAAACTCCTGACCTCAGGCAATCCGCCCACCTCAGCCTCCCAAAGTGCTGGGATTACAGGCATGAGCCATGGCGCCCGGCCTTATAATCTCTTATAATTTTTTAACTTTTTCTATTTTATTTTATTAGACTTTTTTTTTTAACTTGAAACAACCTTTATTTTTATCTTTTTTTGTTTTTAGACAAATGTTGCTCTGCCAGCCAGGCCAGAATGCAATGGCATGATCTCAGCTCACTGCAACCTCCCCCTTCCTGGGTTCAAGCGATTCTTCTGCCTCAGCCTCCCAAGTAGCTGGGATTACAAGCGCCCACCACCACACCCAGCTAATTTAGCATGGTGGCCTGAACCTGTAGTACCAGTTATTCAGGGACTGAAGTAGGAGGACTGCCTGAGCCCAGGAGGTTGTGGCTGCAGTGAGCCCTGATCAAGCCACTGCTCTCCATTCTGGGTGACAGAGTGAGACCATTTCTGGAAAAAAAAGCCAAAGCATATAAACTTCAACTTATGGGGTTTTGGGGGTTTTATTTTTGTCTTAAATTGTTATATTTCAGTAGTTTTGGGGTACAGGTAGTATTTGGTTACAGGGATAAGTTCTTTTGTGGTGATTTCTGAGATTTAGGTGCACCAATCGCCCAAGCAGTGTGCACTGTATCCAACATGTAGTCTCTCATCCCTCACTCCCTCTCCCACCCTTCCCGCTGTGTGCCCAGAGTCCATTATATAATTCTTTTTAATTTTTAATTTTTTAATTTTTTTTTTTTTTTTTTTTTTTTTTTTTTTTTTTTTGAGACGGAGTTTCGCTCTTGTTGCCCAGGCTAGAGTACAATGGCGCGATCTCGGCTCACCGCCACCTCCGCCTCCCAGGTTCTAGCGATTCTCCTGCCTCAGTCTTCCCGAGTAGCTGGGATTACAGGCATGCGCCACTATGCCCGGCTAATTTTGTATTTTTAGTAGAGACAGGGTTTCTCCATGTTGGTCAGGCTGGTCTTGAACTCCCGACCTCAGGTGATCGCCTGCCTCGGCCTCCCAGAGTGCTGGGATTACAAGCGTGAGCCACCGCGCCTGGCCCCATTATATAACTTTTATGCCTTTGCATCTTCATAGCTTAGCTCCCACTCATAAGTGAGGACACACAATATTTGGGGTTTTATCCCTTCTTTTCTTTACTTTTCTTCTTTTTTTTTTTTTTCCGAGAGGGAGTTTGCTGTGATTACAGGCATGAGCAACCCGTGCCTGGTCCATTTTTTGATGTTTTAATTATGGTCTTTTCTGTTTGTATGTTTGTTTGTTTGTTTTTGAGATGGAGTCTCGCTCTCTGGCCCAGACTGGAGTGCAGTGGTGCGATCTCGGCTCACTGCAACCTCCGCCTCCTGGGTTCAAGCGATTCTCCAGCCTCAGCCTCCGGAGCAGCAGGGATTACAGACATAAGCCATCGCACAATGCTAATTTTCGTGTTTTTAGTAGAGGCGGGGTTTTACCATGTTGGCCAGGCTCCTCTGGAACTCCTGACCTCAGGTGATCCACCAGTCTTGGTCTCCCAAAGTGCTGGGATTACAGGCATCAGCCACCATGACCAGCCAATTATGATCATTCTTGCAAGAGTAAGGTGGTATCACATTGTGGTTTTGATTTGCATTTCCCTGATCATTAATCATCAGTGATGTTCAGTATTTTTTGTTGTTGTTGGCCATTTGTATATTTTCTTTTGAGAATTGTTTGAGTCACATCTGTCTTTGTTTTTGTTGCATTTGCTTTGGGGTTCTTGGTCATGCACTCTTTGCCCAAGTCAATGCCTAGAAGAGTTTTTCCAATGCTTTAGAATTCGGGTAGTTTCAGGTCTTAGATTAAAGTATTTGATCCATCTTGAGTTAATTTTTTTATAAGGTGAGAGATGAAGATCCATTTTTTTTTTTTTTTTTTGAGATGGAGTCTCGCTCTGTTGCCCAGGCTGGAGTGCAGTGGCGTGATCTCAGCTCTGCCCCCCAGGTTCAAGCAATTCTCTGCCTCAGCCTCCCGAGTAGCTGGAATTACAGGCACCCGCCACCATACCCAGCTAAATTTTTTTTTGTATTTTTAGTAGAGACGGGGTTTCACCATCTTATCCAGGCTGGTCTTGAACTCCTGACCTCGTGATCCACCCACCTCAACCTCCCTAAAGGCTGGGATAACAGGTATGACCCTCTGTGCCCAGCCGAAGACCCAGTTTTATTCTTCAATATGTGGCTCCCCAATTATGCCAGCACCATTTATTGAATAGGGTGTTATTTCCCCACTTTATAGCTTTGTTTACTTTGTCAAAGATCAGTTGGCTGTAAGTATTTGGGTTTATTTCTGGTTTCGCTATTCTGTTTCATTGGTCTAAATGTCTATTTTTATACCCATACAATGCTGTTTTGGTAACTATACCCTTGTAGTATAGTTCGAAGTCAGATAATGTGATGCCTTCAGATTTTTGTGTGTGTGTGTTTTTGGTTTTGTTGGGTTTTTTTTTTTCTTCTTGCTTTAACTATGGAGGCTCTCTTTTTATTTTATATAAATTTTAAGATTTTTTTTAGTTCTGTGAAGAATAATAATGCTATTTTGATGGAAATTACATTGAATTTTCAGATTGCTTTTGGTTGGTTTATCATTGTTGCAATAGGATTGCTACCCATCCATAAGCATGAAATATGTTTCCATTTGTTTCCATTGTCTGTGATTTCTTTTAGCAACATTTTGTAATTTTTCTTGTAGAGATCTTTCACCACCTTGGTTAGACATATTCCTAATTATTATTTTTTTTGCAGCTATTTTTAAATGAGTTGAGTTCTTAATTTAATTCCTAGTTTGGTCACTGTTAGTGTACACCAGTGCCACTAATCTGTGCACATTGATTTTGTATCCTGAAATTTTACTGAATTTACGTATCAGATCGAAAAGCTTTTTTTTCTTTTCTTTTTTTTTTTTTTTTTTCTTTTTGAGACAAGTCTTTGTCTGTCGCCCAGGCTGATGTGCAGTAGCATGATCTCAGCTCACTGCAACCTCTGCCTCCTGGGTTCAAGTGATTCTCCTGTCTCAGCCTCCCTAGTAGCTGGGATTACACCCACTTGCCACCGCGCCTGGCTAATTTTTGTATTATTGGTAGAGACGGGGTTTTACCACGTTGGCCAGGCTGGTCTTGGACTCCTGACCTCAGGTGATCCACCTGCCTCCACCTCCCCAATTGCTGGGATTACAGGCTTGAGTCGCTGCACCCAGCCCTAAAAGCTTTTTAGATGAGTGTTTAGGGTTTCCCAGCTATACAATTATATCATTGATAAGCAGTGACAGTTTGACTTCCTTTTTACCAATTTAGATGCTGTTTATTTTTTGCTTTACTCTGATTGTTCTGGCTAAGACTTCCATTACTATGTTGAATAGAAGTGGTGAGAGTGGGCATTATTGTCTTGTGTTCTCAGAAAAAATCCTTCCAACTTTTTCCCGTTCAGTGTAATGTTGGCTGTTTATCATAGATAGTTTTTTTTGTTTGTTTTTTTTTTCCATACAGAGTCTTGTTCTGTCACCCAGGCTGGAGTGCAACGGCACAATCTCCGCTCACTGCAATTTCCACCTCTGGGACTCAGCCTCCCCAGTAGCTGGGACCACAGGCACCCGCCATCATTCCTGGCTAATTTTTGCATTTTTGTACAGATGAGGTTTCACCATGTTGACCAGGCTGATCTCAAACTCCTGACCTCAGGTGATCCGCCCACCTCTGCCTCTCAAAGTATTGGAATTACAGGCGTGAGCCACCACACCTGGCCTGTCATAGATGGCTTTTATGACCTTACAATATGTTCCCTCTATCCCAAATTTGCTGAGGATTTTAATCATAAAGGGATGCTGGATTTTGCCAAATGATTTTTCTGTGTATTTTGAGATAATCATATAATTTTTGGTTTTAATTCGGTTTATTTGGTGGATAACATGTATTGACTTACCTATGTTAAATCATCTCTGCATCCCTAGCAGACTGACTTCAAGTGATCCACCCGCCTCATCCTACCAAAGTGCTAGGATTACAGGCATGAGCCACTGAACCCAGCGGCAATTTTTTATTACTAGTTTAATCTTGCTACTTGTTATTGGTCTGTTCAGAGTTTTTATTTCTTCCTGGTTTAATTTAGGAGGGTTGTATATTTCCAGGAATTTATGGAATTCCTCTAGGTTTTCTAGTTTGAGCATGTAAAGGTATTCATAGTAGCTTTGAATTATCTTTTATTTCTTTCTTTTTATTTTTATTTTTTTGAGATGGAGTCTCGCTCTCTCGCCCAGGCTGCAATGCAGTGCCCGGATCTTGGCTCACTGCAAGCTCCGCCTCCCAGGTTTACACCATTCTCCTGCCTCAGCCTCCCGAGTAGCTGGGACTAGAGGCGCTGGTCACCACACCTGGCTAGTTTTTTATATATTTTAGTAGAGATGGGGTTTCACCGTGTTAGCCAGGATGGTCTCAATCTTCTGACCTCGTGATCTGCCCGTCTCGGCCTCCCAAAGTGCTGGGATTACAGGCTTGAGCCATCGCGCCTGGCCAAAAACTCAGAATGATCTTTTATTTCCTATTGAGCATATTTGGATCTTCCTTCTGCTTTTCTGGGTTAATCTCACCAATAGTCTATCAATTTGGTTTATCTTTTCAAATAACTAGTTTATTGTTTTATTTATCTTTTATATTTTTTAAGTTTCAATTTTATTTAGTTCTGCTCTGATTTTTTTTTTTTTTTTTTTTTTTTTTTCCTGCTGGGTTTGGTTTGTTCTTGTTTCTCTTGTTCCTTGAGGTGTAATCTTAGGTTGTTTATTGTGGTGTTTTGAACTTTTTGATGTGTGTATTTAATGCTATGAACTTTCCTCTTAGCACCGCTTTTGCTGTATCCCAGAGGTTTTAATATGTTGTGTCACTATTATTCAGTTTAAAGAGTTCTTTAATTTCCATCTTGATTTCACTGTGGATGCAACAGTCATTCAGGAGCAGGTTATTTAATTTTCATGTATTTGTATGGTTTTGAGTGTTCCTATTGGAATTGATTTCTAATTTTATTCCACTGTGGTCTAAGACAGTACTTGATAAAATTTTGATATTGTTAAATTTATTCAGGGGCTGGGCATGGTGGCTCACGCTTTAATCCCAGTACTTTGGGAGGCCAAGGCAGGCAGATAACCTGAGGTCAGAAGTTCAAAACCAGCCTGGCCAATATGGTGAAACCCCATCTCTACTAAAAATACAAAGCAGGCACGCATGGCGGCATGTGCCTGTAATCCCAGCTACTTGGAAGGCTGAGGCAGCAGAATCCCTTGAACCTGGGAGGCAGAGGTTGCTGTGAGCTAAAATTGCACCATTGCACTCCAGCCTTAGTGACGGAGTGAGACGCTGTTACAAAAAAAAAAAAAAAAAATTCAGACTTGTCTTGTGACCTATCGTATGGTCTATCTTGAAGAATGCTTTATGTGCTGATGAAAAAAATATATATTCTGCAGTTGCTGGGTAGAATATTCTGTAAAGATCTGTTAAGTCCATTTGTTCTAAGGTATAGTTTAAGCCCATTGATTTTTGTTTGTTTGTTTGTTTGACTTTCTCTCATGATGACCTGTGTAATGCTGTAAGTAACGTATAAAAGTCCCCACTATTTTTATGTTGTTGTCTATCTCATTGCATTTCTTAAGGTACAACTTAGGTGAAACAAGAAAATTTATCTTTCTGAAGCATGGAGTTAATATTTTAGGCTAAAATATATTCTTTTTCTTTGAGATGGAGTCTTACTCTGTTGCCCAAGCTGGAGTGCAGTGGTGTGATCTTGGCTCACTGCAACCTCTGCCTCCCTGCAACCTCTGCCTCCCAGGTTCAAGTGATTCTCCTGCCTCAGACTCTTGAGTAGCTGGAACTGTAGGCGCCCGCCACCATGCATGGCTAATTTTTCTGTTTTCAGTAGAAACAAAGTTTTACCATATTGGCCAGGCTGGTTCCGAATTCCTAACCTCTGGTGATCTGCCTGCCTTGGCCTCCCCAAGTGTTTTTTTTATTTATTTAGCAAGGTAAGACCATTCTTTTTTTTTTCTTCTCTTTTTTTTTGACACGGAGTCTGGCTCTGTTGCCCAGGCTGGAGTGCACTGGCGGGATCTCAGCTCACTGCAAGCTCCACCTCCCGGGTTTACACCATTCTCCTGGCTCAGCCTTCCAAGTAGCTGGGACTACAGGCGCCCGCCACTTTGTCCGGCTAGTTTTTTGTACTTTTTAGTAAAGACCGGGTTTCACCGTGTTAGCCAGGATGGTCTCAATCTCCTGACCTCGTGATCCGCCCGTCTCGGACTCCCAAAGTGCTGGGATTATAGGCTTGAGCCACCGCGCCCAGCCCCGGTAAGACTATTCTTTGCTTCTAAAGTTAAATTACAGCAGTTTCATTTTGTGTAAGAATAGCATAGATTCTTTAAGAATATATGTAGCATATATTGTGTAAGAATAGCATATATAAACATGACATTTATGAAATTTACCTCTAGTTTTCTTTAATGCTTATTTATTAAAAACTTATCATTAGAATCTTCTATTTATGATTATATTGCAATTTCTCTTAAATTTTACTGCCATGCAGTGCATGTCGATGATTCAAAATACCTGCCTTCCATGAGTACACAGATACAGTCAAATATTGTAGTTATCTAGACAGTTTTTTTAATGGTACATCAATGTTGCATACCAGATCTTATGAGTAAACATTACTTTTATTATTATTTTGCAGTTCTATAGGTGTGCTTTTTAGTGTCAGTTTCTTAATATCAGTGTATTGTGTTTTTTTGTTTTACTTACATATTGTAATTCTAGACAATTTGCAATTCTGTTTGTGCACTTTAAGTCAATGTAGGGTTTAGTTAAGAAATAAATTAGCCATATGTCTATCACCATCAGATTATATGTTTCTGTTTTTATCTATAAATATGACCCCAATTATGATTATGGCTTATCTCGTATATATTCTTTCTTAGTTGATTTTCAGTGGTGGTTTTATCTTGTCTGAGCAGTTGTGGAAATAATCTTATTTTCACCCTGTGTTTAATAATGAATATATATTTCCTTTGTGTGAGAGAAACACTTTTGTGATTTGAAGGTAATTTTAGAAAATATTTATAATTCTGCATTTAGTTTTCCTTCTAAAATAATTTTTTTAAAAACAGATAACATAAAATTGATTATTTAAAAATCTATTTAAGTGTACATTTTATGGCCAGGCATGGTAGTGGCTCACCTCTGTAATCCCAGAAACTTAAGATGTCAAAACAGCTGGATCACTTGAGCCCAAACATTTGAGACAAGCTGGGGAAACATGCAAAGACCTGCTCTACACAAAAAACTTTAAAATAACAAGCCATGGTGGTGTGCACCTGTGGTTCCAGCAACCTGGGAGATCAAGGGACAAGGAGCACTTTATCCTGGGAGTTTGAGGCTGAAGTGAGCCATAATTTTGCCACTGCACACCAGCTTGGGTGACAAAGTGAGACCCTCTGTCAAACAAAAAGCTGTGGATTTCAGGCATGTTAAAGTATATTCACCTGGTTAGGCGAAAGGCTTCTAGAGGTTCTACATCTTTCAAAACTAAAACTCAATACCCACTAAGTAACAACTGCCCATTTTACTCTCTCTCCAGCCCTTGGCAAACACCTTTCCACTTTCTGTTTTTATGAGTCTGACTATTTAACTTGTCTCATGTAAATGGAATCATGTAGTATCTATCATTTTGTTACTGGTTTATTTCACGTTACATAATATTTTCAAAATTTACCTTAAAATGTGACAAGATTTTCTTTTTTAAGCCTGAACAGGCCGGGCGCGGTGGCTCAAGCCTGTAATCCCAGCACTTTGGGAGGCCGAGACGGGTGGATCACGAGGTCAGGAGATCGAGACCATCCTGGCTAACACCGTGAAACCCCGTCTCTACTAAAAATACAAAAAACTAGCCGGGTGAGGTGGCGGGCGCCTGTAGTCCCAGCTACTGGGGAGGCTGAAGCAGGAGAATGGCGTAAACCCGGGAGGCAGATCTTGCAGTGAGCTGAGATCCGGCCACTGCACTCCAGGCTGGGAGACAGAGCGAGACTCCGTCTCAAAAAAAAAAAAAAAAAGCCTGAATAATATTCCATGTCTATATATGTTAAATTTTTTTTTGATGTATTTATACATCAACGGACATCTAAGTTGTTTCAGCCTTTTGACTTTTGTGAATTCTGGTACAATAAGCATAAACGTTTAAATATCTCTTCCAGGTTCTGTGCTGCATACTTTGGAAACAAATTTATAAGTAAGATTGCTATAATTGGTTATAATTTTATGTTTAATTATCTGAGGAACATTTGTAACATTTTAAAATAATGCCTGCATCTTTGTTTTCCACCAACAATTAACATAGGTTTCATTTTCATAGCATCATCAACAGATTTGGTTTTCTTAAAAAATCGTTAGTGGCTATTCTAATGGGTGTGAAGTTATTTTGTCTTTCATTGTAATTTTTATGCATTCCTCTACAAAATAGTAATTTTGTGTGTCTGTTCAAATACTCTTCCTGTTTATACTTTTGATAAAAATTTAGTTTAATTAGTTTTCCATTTCTAAATCCCATTATTCAACTTTATTGTTCAGTTTTAAGAGTTGCTTATATATTCTGAATATTAACTTCTATCACATGTGATTTGCAAATATTTTCACTGATTTCCTAGGAGGCATTGTCACTCTCTTGAATTTGTTTTTGATGTTCAAAAATTTCTAAGTATATTTCAGTTAAATTTTTCTGTTCTTTTCCTTGTTGCTTATGCATTTAATGTCATTTAAGAAAATGATTCTAAGGCCAATGTCACGTCTTTTCTCCACGTTTTTTTAAAGAGATTTGTTAGCTATTTTTTATATCTAAGTATTTTATTTAAATTTTTTTGGCATATGGTTCAAGGAAAAAATCCAGCTTTATCAGTGCAGATATTCAGTTTTCAGCATTAATTTTTGAAGATATTATCTTTTCTTTATTGTGTGCTCATGGTAGATTTGTGGAAGTTTGCTTATTTACAGAAGGGTTCATTTCTGGGCTCCCTATTCTGATTTATCATCTGTTTATCCATCTTTGTGTCAGTACTACATTGTTTTGTTATAGCTTTTAACATGTTTTGAAATGAGAAAGTATATTGGCTCCTCTTTTTCATGGGCGTTTGGCTAGTTATAGTTCATAATCAAATTTAAAAACTTTAAAGAATATTTCTGTTTAAAAAACCTGTGCTATTAGTATTTTTATAGAAATTACGTCGAATTTGTTTACCACTATAGGTTGTATTGACATCTTAACAAAATTAATTTTTTGAGCAAGAATATGTTAGTGATTGATTGATTGATTGATTGATTGATTTTGAGATGGAGTCTCACTCTTGACACCCAGGCTGGAGTGCACTGGCAAGTTCTTGGCTCACTGCAACCTCCGCCTCCCGGGTTCAAGCAATTCTCCTGCCTCAGCCTCCCGAGTAGCTGGGATTACAGGCGCCCGCCACCACTCCCAGCTAATTTTTTGTAGTTTTAGTAGAGACAGGGTTTTGCCATGTTGGGAAGGCTGGTCTTGAACTCCTGACTTCAAGTGATCCACCCACCTCGGCCTCCCAAAGGATCTTGCTATATTTTTTGGGTTTTTTTTGAGATAGAGCCTCACTGTGTCATCCAGGCAGGAGTGCAGTGGCATGATCTTGGCTCAACACAACCTCTACCTTCTGGGTTCAAGTGATTCTCCTGATTCAGTCTCCTGAATAGTTGGGATTACAGGCACCCTCCATCATGTCTGGCTAATTTTTTTTGTATTTTTAGTAGACACGGGGTTTCATCATGTTGGTCAGTCTGGTCTCAAACTCTTGACATTAGGTATTCCAGCCACCTCGGCCTCCAGCAAAGTGCTGGAATTACAGGCGTGAGCCACGGTGCCCAGTTCTTGTGTTTAATTTTTATATACTTTTGGGTTTTCCTGTTTTACATTTACTTTTAAGTTAGAATAATACCATCAGCAAATCTGTCCTGCCAAATAAAAAGAGAAAAACCTTTCAAAATAACCACATTTTGAAAAAGCACACTGGCACTGCATAAGCCCTACATACAAAGAATGCTGAAAAGCATCCCACTTATTCTAAAATTGACCACATAATTGGAAGTAAAACACTCCTCAGCAAATGCAAAAGAACAGAAATCATAACAAACAGTCTCTCAGACCACAGTGCAATCAAATTAAAACTCTGGATTAAGAAACTCACTCAAAACCACACAATTACATAGAAACTGAACAACCTGCTCCAGAATGACTACTGAGTAAATAACAAAACGAAGGCAGAAATAAATAAGTTCTTTGAAACCAATGAGAACAAAGACACAACATACCAGAATCTCTGGAACACAGACAAAGCAGTGTCTAGAGGAAAATTTATAGCACTAAATGCTCACAAGAGAAAGCAGAAAAGATCTAAAATCAATGCCCTAAAATCACAATTAAAAGAACTAGAGAAGCAAGAATAAACAAATTCAAAACCTAGCAGAAGACAAGAAATAACTAAGATCAGAGTGTTATGCCCAGACCGTTTATTCCCCGAAGAAGACCACCAGAGTCCAGAGTCAAAGCTAAGCAGCAAGAATCTTTATTACAGGTTCGAACCTGGAACTCTCCCTCGCTCGCAAAACGAGACGGGCAGGACAGCTCCCCCACGAGCTCCGAGCAGTGTTATGTAGTCTAAGAAAAGTGGGCATAGAGTTATTATACAAATCAGATATATGATTGGCTAGTGTTTGAACAAGGCGATTTGGCTAACTATGATTGGTTCCCGCCATTTCTGATATTTCGGTTCAACCTTTGAGGCGGGAGAGCAGGTTTATGGCAGCAAGGGTTTATCTTACTTAAACACGTCTTGTGACCTTGCCTCAGAACTTACAAAATCTCTGATATGTGCAAAACAAAATCTCTGGTACGTGCAGAAAACCAGGTACTCACAGAACTTACGAAATCTCTGGTATGTGCAAAGATTAGAGAGCAGAACAAGGGTGTAGCGGGTGGGGGGCGGGTACACATCTATCTTTGTGTCCTTTCACTCCCAGTTGGATTTGTTAGAGTTTCTGCAGACTCCCCACTCAGTGAGAAGGGATGGATCGAGGTCTGGCCTAAAGAGGGAATCAGGCCATTGTCTGCAACAGCTGGTGTGCTGTGCTATACGGAATACCTCTTAGGACCAAGCTATCTAACCTCCCTGGATCCAACAGGGGAATAGCATGGCCTGGAGCTATAGTGATGACTGCCACCCTCCCCTGGACCCAGGGGCTTAGTGTCTTTGGTAGCTAGCAGCTGCAGTGATGGCTGTTGCCCCTCCCCCAGGGAGTTCAGATGGCTTAGACAGCAGGCAGCCACATTATGTAACCCAGTCTGATCTCAAACTCCTGGGTTTAAGTAATCCTCCCACCTCAGCCTCCCAAAGTGCTGAAATTACAGGTGTGAGCCATCACATCCACACTGAGGTTTTATTTTTTATATCAAAATACAAAAAACAGCACTGACGTTCATTAATAGAATCCAAGGGAATATTATGCCATTTTAAAAAGTAATTTCAAGAGCAAATACTAAAATTGAAAGCAAATGAAAATAAATAATAATAACTAAACATTCTGTAGATAATATGACCAGAAGAGAAACATTTAGTTTTCCTGACTTTAAAGTGCTGTAGCCAGGCACGGTGGCTCACGTCTCTAATCCAAGCACTTTGGGAGGCCGAGGCAGGCAAATTACAAGGGCAGGAGTTGGAGACCAGCCTGGTGAACACAGTGATACCCCATCTCTACTAAAAATTTAAAAATTAGCTGGGCATGGTGGCAGGAACCTGTAAACCCAGCTATTTGGGAGGCTGAGGCAGGAGAATTGCTTAAACCCAGGAGGCGGAGGTTGCAGTGAACGAAGATCACACCATTGCACTCCAGCCTGGGCCACAGAGCTAGACTCTGTCTTGGAAAAAATAATAATAATGTGCAGTATACTAATGGGGTTTTTTAGTGGAGAAGATTCTATTTCCATAAGAAATTCAAAATGAGATAATTTCCAGGTTTTAGAAACTGATGCAAAACATATAAATATAGAAAGCCTCTAATGCGATCCCATGATGTAGTATTACTTCGAATAAAAACTGGGCAAACTCAGCAAAAGGAAAGTTAAAGTTCATCTCAAGTGTCAGAATAGATACAGAAGTTCTAGTAATATAATATTAAATGGAATCCAGAATTTTATTAAAAATATGCTGTATATTTATGTATTGTATTATTAAAATGTAAATGTAATTAAAAATAGAAAATCTTTTGTTTAATTACATAAAAGGTTAAAATGTGATCATTCTCTGTGATTTTGAAAGCAGCATTGTCTAAACAGATGTATGTTTGCATCTACATTTATCTATACATACATTTATATAGTATCTGTCAACATATTCTACATCCATCCATTCATAGAATGTATAAAAAGATGAATGTAATAGAGTGATTAAAAATCGAGTGATTAAGAAAAGCATTTGAAATGTATTATCAGTTTTTCAGTGTCCAGATATTTATATGTTCACACACAAAATATAAAATATTTTTATATATTCACACACAAAAATATAAAATATATTTATATGTTCATACACAAAATATAAGATTATCTTATCAACTCTTCCAGATAATGTAACAAAATATTTTAAAACTATGTGGCCACAGTTATTAGCTGAAAATAGAAAAGAATATATTTATTTATACAAATAATAGAAACGCTATCTAAGCTGAATATAAAATACCAAAATATCACTGAAAAAGGCAAATAATGTACCTTATCTAAAAAATAAATAACTGTGTAATATACATTATCTAAAAAATCAACAGCTCTGTGCTACAAGAGTTATGCAGCATACAGGAATCATATATAAATATCAACTATTTATATATATCTTTTTTTTTTTTTTTTTGAGACGGAGTCTCACTCTGTCTCCCAGGCTGGAGTGCAGAGGTGCGATCTCGACTCACTGCAAGCTCCACCTCCCAGGTTCGCCATTCTCCTGCCTCAGCCTCCGGAGTAGCTGGGACTGCAGGCGCCGGCCACCACACCCGGCTATTTTTTTAAAGTTTATTTTTAGTTTAAATAATTTCAGTGTGAAATGCTAAACATAATTCAAAATGTATTTTCCTTACATGCAATGAGGTAAACACAGTTTCAAGATCTAAATGATGAGTGAAAAAGAATTCCAACAACCTGCGGCATGATAATGCAAACAACTCACATGTGTGCTGCACTCTCACTGTGCCTGTCATGCGCGTCCGTGTGAAGAGACCACCAAACAGACAGGCTTTGTGTGAGCAATAAAGCTTTTTAATCACCTGGGTGCAGGCAGGCTCAGTCCGAAAAGAGTGTCAGCAAAGGGAGATAAGGGTGGCGCCACTTTATAGGATTTGGGTAGGTAAAGGAAAATTACAGTCAAAGGGGGGTTGTTCTCTGGTGGGCAGGAGTGAGGGTCACAAGGTGCTCAGTGGGGGAGCTTGTTGAGCCAGGATGAGCCAGGAAAAGGAATTTCACAAGATAATGTCATCGCTTAAGGCAAGGACCGACCATTTTCACTTCTTTTGTGGTGGAATGTCATCAGTTAAGGCGGGGTAGGGCATTTTCACTTCTTTTGTGATTCTTTGGTTACTTCAGGCCATCTGGGCGTATACATGCAAGTCACAGGGGATGCGATGGCTTGGCTTGGGCTCAGAGGCCTGACAGTGCCAGTCTGTGTTTAGAAGCATTTTAGATACTTTTGTGCATTAAATTCTCATCAGAAATAACTCAGGTAAGTTTAATTAATCTCCATGTCACAGACGAGGTGACTGAAAGGAAAAAAATTCAGGACTTATCCAAGGCCACCCAGGTAGGGAATGGGTGAGCTAAGGTGTGCTCTGACCTACTCCTTCTGCTTCCCTAGCACAGAGACAGCCATTGTTCATGGATTAAACAACTGCTCATTGAGCACCTCCCATGGGCCGAGTACTGTGCCTGGTATTGGGAACATAGCGGTGAACTAGACACAGCTGCAAGGAGCAAACACTAAAGAAGTAAGCAACAAACAGCAAGATTATTGCAGAGAATGCTGAGTTGCCAAGACAGGCTGCTGCTATAAAAGATGGGTGTGCACGGGGCTATTGGGGCTGGGTTCTAGTTGGAAGGAGGAGGGTGGAGTAAACCTCCCCAGGAGGAGTCAGAGCTGAGTCCGGACTGGAGGCTCCTGTCAGTGTGAGGATGTGGTTAGAATCTCAGTTTCTTTCTATGCATCCCCTAAAATCTTTGGAATGTCTGAAATGAGAAAGTGTCTACTGCATGTAGGCACTGGTCCTCACATATATTAGAGAACAGGGCCGGGCGCGGTGGCTCAAGCCTGTAATCTCAGCACTTTGGGAGGCCGAGACGGGAGGATCACGAGGTCAGGAAATCGGGACCATCCTGGCTAACACGGTGACACCCCGTCTCTACTAAAAATACAAAAAACTAGCCGGGCGAGGTGGTGGGCGCCTATAGTCCCAGCTACTCGGGAGGCTGAGGCAGGAGAATGGCGTAAACCCGGGAGGCGGAGCTTGCAGTGAGCTGAGATCCGGCCACTGCACTCCAGCCTGGAGGACAGAGCAAGACTCCGTCTCAAAAAAAAAAAAAAAAGAGAACAGAACTCAGAACTCTTGCCGTGCCCACAGCCAGGGAAAGGGGGGCAATGTCTATCTACCTCGTGGGTCCTAGAGCACCTTGTCCTGCCAGGACACTCACCCTCACCCCCACAAGGTACAGATGGTAACCAGGGTGCTGCATACCACCCACTGGTGCACCCCAAAGGATGCTGAGTCCTGTAGGGGCCGTGGGCCTGAATAGTGTTTCCTAGTCACAGAGTCTTTCTGATTTTCTCACTCACTAGCCCTGTGCCTCAGTTCCCTCACTGTGGCATAAAGTCAACATCCCATTCTGCAGGCTAGGTGACCCAGAGAGGTCACCACAGCCCATTAAATGGCTATAGCATATGAAAGTGGGAAGTGAGAGTCCCTCCCTGCTTTAGGTCTTTTGCCCCAGGACAGGTGTTTATCAGGCCAGCTACCTGGGGAGGGCCACATCTCCTGCCTTGGGAACACTGTTTCCAAATTGAGGTCAATACAGTTAAGGACTCCCAGTGCACTGGGGGAAGCACGGGGGTGGGATGGGGTAGAGCAACATCGCATCACAGGAGCCTTGGATTGACCCTGGAGAGTGAGAATCAAATTCAGACTCCTGTCTGAAGCTAACCACCACCCCCCACCCCGAGGAATTAGGATTTGGCAATAAGACAACAAGATCTTCTGGTTCCAGACTCTGTAGCTGTACTGGGTAGGGGACTTGTTTCCAACTATGTGCTTTAATTGAACCTAAGGGACAGGGCACCCATAAGGGACTCTGAAGCCAAGGGTGAGAGTCCTGCCTTCTGCCTCCCAAACTCTTTCCCCCATAGTAGATATTGGGCGGCAAAGTTTCTTTACCAAGAAAAAATATATATATCCAGAGACCAGGCAGGCTAATAAATGCTTACCAGTATTATCCAGCCTCATCATCACAACAGTCCTGCTATATTCGTCCTGTGGGACAGGTGAGGAAACTGGAGTTGGCTCCCGACCGGGAGCCCTGTCGGGCCACTGGCAGCCCGGAGCCCCAGAGGTACAGGCATT
The DNA here is from genome assembly GCF_037993035.2 of Macaca fascicularis. Lineage (NCBI taxonomy): Eukaryota > Metazoa > Chordata > Mammalia > Primates > Cercopithecidae > Macaca > Macaca fascicularis. Next base: position 22,626,885 of record NC_088393.1, on the reverse strand, counting down.
CATTGCCCTCCCACCTGGTCTCTCTCTCCTGGCCCCAGGAGGCTTCATTCCCAGCTCATTCACTTGTTGGTCACTCAGACTCACTGGGCCTCCAGCCCTACCTGAAGCTGAGAGTGGCCTGTTCCCAGGGGGCTGGCTTCCTCTTTGTTTGGCAGCCAGGAGTGTGGAGCGCAGGTGCCGGCAGCAGCACTGGGAGCGCACAGAGACTTGTCTGGAGGCCGAAGGTGCAGCCCCTCGGGGAGGAGAACGCCTTTGCAAGGTGGGCTTCGCGCACACTCCCCTCCCCTTCTGTGGCCCCGGGGCTCCTCCTAGAAGACCCTCATCATCTCCGGGGACCTTGACCGCCAGCAGCCCCACACTTGCTCCCTCTGCCTGGCGTTGGGTACGCACCTCTAGGAGCAGAGGGATCCCTTAGCCCAGCGGGCTTGACAGCAGGTTGGGGACAGTGGGGACTCCAGAGAGTCTTACTGCGTTATGCTGGCCACCGCCGGGCAAGAGCTGGGCTCAACTGATACCCTACATCCGCCCGCCAGATCCCAGCCTCTGACTTTGGCGAATATGGCCAGGACCTGGGGTCTGGGGCCGGGACTGTGGACGCCCCTGGGCAGGGCTGCCTCCGGGGGTCTCGTACTTGGGTGGGGACCCTGCGGTTCCAGGCGCCACACACACTAGTGCGCCCGCTCTGGCTGTGAATTTCGGGAAGTGTCGGCAGCAAAGCCTGGGGGCTGGCCCGTGGGGCACAATCACCCGCCAGTGCCTGCTCCCACCCAGGCGCCCTTTCCAGTCAACGCGTCACCTGCAGGGCCGTCCCTTCTCCGCCCGCTGGTCCCTCCCCACCCGCAGCTCTTCCGTCCGGCGCAGCTCCGTAGCCGAGGCTCCAAGGCGGGGCTACCCACGACAGCCACTGGCAGGGACGGCGGGGGCAAATTTCCCAGAGCGGGAAGCCGGCCCCAGCCCGCCCCACGGCAGGGGTGGCTAGAAGTCCGAGCCCCCGACACCCTGGCCCTGCCCGCCCCGCCCGCACTCGCTCGGTCCCTCGGGCTGGGGGACCCGGCAGGCCGGGCGCGACCCAAGGCCACCGCGCGGGGCCTGAGCCCAAACCCCAACCCCAGATCGCAGGAACCCTGCCCTCCAGGCACCAGGATGGGCCCTCCTGGCGGGTGGTTGGGGACCGGGTGTGTATCTGTGGGAATAATTGGTCAAAAGTAGCTTTTTGTTTTCCCAAAGGTAAAGCCTCCTTTGTAATTATGTATTTTCTTCTTACTTACTTAAAACGGATAGAATCTCATTATTTAGGTATACCCATGATTGTGTCAGTGAATTTGAGTACACTTTTTAAAGTTTTTCTCAGTTTAGTCCTTATGTTTGTTTCTATTTTAAGAAGAATTTTAAATTCTACCTAAAATTAGTAAAGTGAACCCCAAAGTATCTGAGACAGGTCTCAATTTAGAAAGTTTATTTTGCCAAGATTAAAGACACACCTGTGACACACCCTCAGGAGGTCGTGACAACGCGGGCCTAAGGTGGTTGGGTCACAGCTTGATTTTATACATTTATACATTTTAGGATTTTATACATTTTAACTCTTAGGCAAATGGAAAAGTTTTTGGTTCTTCTCTTTATGAAGATCATAAAGAATTGACACCGTCTTGCGTATTTTGTAAAGCTCGCAGGTGACAGAGAGTGTCATCACAGAGACTAGCACACAGGTAAGGTTGTGTTTCTCAGAGGCACAACACAACAGCCCTTAGGATTGTTACTCTCCCACATGAACAGAGCTAACTGGTGAGGTCCTCAATTTCACAAGTGGATACGGTCCACAGCTGCAATTTTGAATGTCATATGTGAACATCAGGCCAGAGTTGAAATGGCAAAACATTTCTTTTGTTTTGTTTTGTTTTGTTTGTTTTTGAGATGGAGTTTCACTCTTGTTGCCCAGGCTGGAGTGCAATGGCGCGATCTTGGCTCATGACAACCTTCGCCTCCTGGGTTCAAGCGATTCTCCCGCCTCAACCTCCCGAGTAGCTGGGATCACAGGTATGCACCACCGCACCCGGCTAATTTTGTATTTTTAGTAGAGATGGGGTTTCTCCATGTTGGTCAGGCTGGTCACAAACTCCCAACCTTAGTTGACCCGCCCGCCTCAGCCTCCCAAAGTGCTGGGATTATAGGCATGAGCCACCACACCCGGCCGAAATGGCAAAACATTTCTAAACCCAGCTCATAGGCAGTTAAGTAATCTGTTATCTGGACTAAGCCAACTGGAGACATGTTGACTCCCATACCTGGACTTAGGGCCACAGGTACAATTATGGGTCCATATGGGCATAAAGGTCTCAGGCCGGATCATGACTCTTATGTATGCAGTATAAGGCCTTGAAGTAGTACAGAGAATGTCCTAATAGACCTCAGCATACAGGTGAGATTGTGACATCATATCCACACCCAGCCAACACTCATGATTGCCATCATTCCACATGAACACAGCACACTGTTGAGATTCTGAATTTCCACACCAAAAAAACATTTCAAAAGTTGGAAAATTGACTTTCATCCTTGAATCTAGTTCACAGGTGAGTTGGTGACTCTCAGACCAAGATTCAGGACACCTGAAACCTAAGAGACTTTGACTCCACTAAGGAGACCCAGTGTGCAGGACAGATAGAAGCTCTCATGCAGAAATAGAGTCCACGGTTGAGACTGTGACTCCTGGACATGTGCAGGATTGTTCATCTCATTCATGGACCTTCCTGCAGCTGTGCTTGTGACATACGCCTTTGTCCAGCACTTGAGTGATTTGACTCTCCTGCCTGGGCTCAGGCCACAGATAGGATTGTGACACATCGCTGAACCCAGGACCTAGGTGATGGGAATCTATTCTCCTGACTTGGCGCTGCCCATAGGGAGCACTATGACATGTCACTGCACCCAATATCCAGGTTATGTGGCTCTCCTGCTTGTGCCATACATGGGCCATTGTGGCATATTGTTGAGTGTAACACCCAGGTGATGTAACTCTCTTGCCTAGGCCTTGCCTACAGACAGTATTCTGACATATCACTGTGCCCATTACATCGGTGATGTGACTCTCCTTTCCTGCCTAGTCTCTGCTTACAGAGGGTATTGAATGAAGCAGACTGCCAGGTCCAGCACCTAGATAATGTGATTCCTCTCTTTTGCCCACAGGGGACATTGTGATGTATCATTGGGCCCAACACCGAGGTTATGTTACTCTCTTTCCTTGGTCCTGCTCTCAAAAACATTGGAAACACTGCTGATCCCAGCACGAAGAAGATGTGAGTCTTCTGCCTGGACCCTGTTAGCAAGGGGCATTGTGACATATCTCTGGGCCCATCAACTATTTGACGTGACTCTTCTCTTTTTCCTGGGCTTTCTCCATAGAAGAGATTGTGGCATCACTCTGGGCCCAGCACCTAGGTAATGTGACTTTTTTCTTTTGCCTGAACCATGCCCACAGAGAGAGTGACTTATTACTAAGCCCAGCACACATGATGTAATCCTTCTGCCTGGTCTTTGCTCACAGGAATAATTTTGACATATTTCTGAGTTCATTACATGGTTGACGACTGATGTGGTCATTCTTTTTTTCAGCCCTGTCCACACTGGAGATTGCTACATATTGCTAGAGCCAGCTCCTACGTGATGTGACTCTTTTGTCATGCCTGGGTGATCCCCACTGGGGTTATCGTTACATATGGCTGGGCCCTGGACCTAGTTTATGTAATTTTTCTTTTCTTCCCGAGCCCTACTCACCTGAAGGCATTGTGACATATCTCTGAGCTCATCACCTAGGTGATGTGACTCTCCTGCCTGAGCCCGCTCCTCAGGGGGTATTGTTACATATTTTCAGACCAAGCAACTAGGAGATATGACTCTTCTCTACCACTTGCGCTCTGCCCAGTAAGAAACTGATTTATCACTGGGCCCAGCACCTAGGTTATGTGACTCTCCTCTTCTGCCTTGGCTATACATACATTGCTATTGTGACATGTGTCTGGGTGCAATGTCTGAGTTATGTGATTCTCCTGTATGGGCTCCGCCCCCAGGGACATTATTACCTATCATGTCGTTAGTCACCTAAGTGATGTGACTCACATTTTCTGCCCGGTCCCTGCCAGAAAGAGTAATAGTGACTTATCACTGGACCCAGCACCTCACTGATGTGACTCTCCTCTTTTACCTGGACCTTGCATATTTTTGGTATTGTGACATATTACTGGGTCCAACACCTAGAAGATAAGAGACTTTTACCTTGACCCTGATTAGAAGGGGTTTATTGTGTTTTCCCTGCATCTATCATGTAGGGGTTGTGTCTTTTTTCTGCCTGTTCCCTGACCTCAGGGGAGATTGTGACTGGGTCTGGCAACCAGGTCATGTGTCTCTCCAGCCTGGGCCTACTCCATTGGGAAGCACTGTGACATATTGCTGGTCCCAGAAACTAGATCATGTGATTCTCCTGCCTAGTCTTTGTTTTCAAGGAAGATTGCAATATATTCCTGCCCCAGCACCCAGGTGATGTAACAATACTCCTTGGACTCTTCCCTCAGGAGTTATTGTGACACATTGCTGGACTCAGCACATAGGTGATATGACTCTCCTTCACTGTTTAGACTCTGCCCAAGGAAGGATTGTGATGTATTACCAGTCCTAGCACCTAGATGATGTGACTCTCCTCTTATGTTTGGGCCCTGCCTACATTGGGTATTGTGACATGTCTGCGTCCACCACATAGTTGATGTGACTCTTCTGCATGGGTTCTATTTACAGGGGTATTATGAAATATTTTTTCATTCATCCCCTCGGTGATGTGCCTCTTCTCTTCTGCCCGGGCCCTGCCAAAAAAAAGGGGGATTGTAACAAATCACTGGACCCAGAACCTAGGTGAGGTGACACTCCTATTTTGCCTGGGCCCTGAATATTTGGGTATTGTGTCATATCACTGGACTCAACACACAGGGGATGGGAGGCACATGCATGGGCCCTGCTCACAGAAGGCCTTGTGACGTATCTCCGCATCCATTACCTGAGAGATGTGACTGTCTTCTTTTACCTGCATTCTGTTTATAGATAGAAGATTGTAACATATTGCTGGGCCTACCGAACAGACGATGTGTTTCTTTTGCCTGAACCTTGCCCACACGGAGCATCGTGACATATCACTGGACTCAGCACCCAGGTGATGTTCCTCTCCTGCCTAGTCCCTTCCATCAGGGAATATTGTACAAATCTCTGGCCAAGCACCCAGGTGATGTGACTCTCCTGCTTACTACCTACTCCCAAGTTACATGTCCCATCTCACAGGTGAGATGATGACTCTCGTATCTTAAACCAGACAGTAGTTGATATGCTGTCTCTCATAGCTTGGCTTAGGAAAATGGATAAGATTCTAGGTCTCCTATTTTTATGAAGGTCAGAGTGGATTACCACACTCTCACCTATGGTATAAAGTCTTTGGATTGTACACAGTGTGCCATCACAGAGCCCAGCACACAGGTGAGATTGACTTGCATGTATGGACAACCAAGCACCTGTTAAAATTGTGACCCTCACAGATGGACAGACCCCAGTTGTGAATCTCACACATGGATGCAGTCCACAGTTGGAATTGTGACTGTCATAAGTGACCATCCATCCAGATTTGGGATTGTAAAACTGGTTGGTCTTTTTTTTTTTTTTTTTGAGATGGAGACTTGCTCTGTCACCCAGGCTGGAGTGCAGGAGTGCAGTGGCACTATCTCTGGTCACTGCAAGCTCTGCCTCCCAGGTACTGCCATTCTCCTGCCTCAGCCTCTTGAGTAGCTGAGACTACAGGTGCCCGCCACCGTGCCTGGCTAATTTTTTGTATTTTTGGTAAGACGTGGTTTCACTGTATTAGCCAGGATGGTCTCCATCTCCTGACCTTGTGATCCGCCCACCTCAGTCTCCCAAAATGCTGGGATTACGGACATGAGCCACCGCATCTGGCGATAGCAAAACTTTTTTTTCTTTTTTTTTTTTGAGATGGAGTCTCAGTCTGTCGCCCAGGCTGGAGTGCAGTGGCACTATCTGGGCTCACTGCAAGCTCCGCCTCCCAGGTTCACGCCATTCTTCTGCCTCAGCCTCCGGAGCAGCTGGGACTACAGGCGCCCGCCACCTCGCCTGGCTAATTTTTTTGTATTTTTTAGTAGAGACGGGGTTTCACTGTGTTAGCCAGGATGGTATTGATCTGACCTCGTGATCTGCCTGTCTCGGCCTCTCAAAGTGCTGGGATTACAGGCTTGAGCCACTGCGCCCGGCCAGCAAAACATTTTTAAATGCAGCTCATAGGAAAATGAGGGCTCTCCTATCTGAACCCAGAAAATCGGAGAGATGTTGACTGTCATAACTGGGCTTAGGGACACGGATACAATCACAGGTTTATACCAGCATGAAGATCTCAGGCTGGATTGCGACTCTCATGCAAACCATATAAAGCCCTAGGATAGTACAGAGAGTGTCCTAAAAGGGCCAAGCACACAGGTGAGATTATGCCACTCCTGTGCACACCCTGACTACAGTGAACATTGTCATTTTACCACGTGAACCCAGTCAACTTTTGAGACTCTGAACCTCACACCCAAAGGCAGCTGAAAGTTGAAAAATTGAATCACATACAAGGATCTGGTCCACAGGCGGGTTGGTGACTCTCAGACCAAGATTCAGCACACCTGTGAGCCTCTGACTCCACTAAGGGAACACAGTTCATGGGAGGGATTGAGGATTTAATCCACAGATCCAGTTCACCTTTGAGATGGTGACTCGTGTAATTAGACACAACATACAGTAGGTATTGACTCTCGTACCTTGAACCAGGACATGTGTGGGATCGTTAATCTCATTCTTAGACCTTCTTGCATATGTGATTGTATCATACAGCTCTTCCCAGCACCTGAGTGATCTGATCCTTCTGCCTAGGTCCTACAGGTGAAATTGTGGCATATCACTGAACCCAGCATCTAGGTGATGTGAGCCGATACTTTTGCCTTAGCACTTTTCACAGAGGGCATTGTGACATTTTGCTGGCCCTAGAACCCAGGGGAAGTGACTTTCCTTTTCTTGGTCTCTGCCCAAGAACAGATTGTGATATGGCACTGGGCTCAACACCTAGGTGATGTGACTTTCCATTCCTGCCTGGACCAAACACTTTTGTGATGCAAATCTGTTTGGGCCCTGCCTACAGAGGTATTATAAGGTATCTGCTCATTCATCACCTAGGTGGCATGACTCTTGTCTTCTGCTTGGGCCCTGACAAAATGGGGGAATTTGACACATCACTAAACCCAGCACCTAAGCGATGCTACTCTTCTGTTTTCCCTGGGCCCTGCATATCTTGGGTATTGTTACATATAGCTGGGCATCATTCCTTGAGGATGGGAGGCTCCTGCATGTGCCCTGCCCATGAGGAGCCTTGTAAAATGTCTCTTCCTCCATCACCTAAGAGATGTGACTCTCCTCTTTTGCCTGCATCCTGCCCGCAGAAAATACTGTAATATATTGCCGGACCCAGACACCAGATGATGTGTCTCTCCTGCCAAGGCTGTGCCCACAGAGAGCATTTTGACATATCACTGGGCTCAGCACCCAGGTGAAATGACTCCGCTGCCTGTGCTCTGCTTTCAGAGGGGATTGTAATATATCTGTGACTGAGCACCTGGGTGATATGACTTCTGTCTGGTTTCTGACCTCAGGAAACATTGTGACACATCTTTGCCAAAAACCAACGTGATGTGAATCTGCTGCTCACTTCCTACCCACAGGTAAAATTGTGACATATATTTTGCCCAGCTCACAGGTTCATTAATTGCTCTTATACCTCAAACCATCCAATAGAAGAGATACTGTCTCCCATAACTAGACTTAGGAAAATGAGAGAGATTGTGGGTCTTCTCTATGTATTAAGGTCGTAAAGGACTACTATTCTTTTACATATTATATAAAGCCCTTGAGTGGTACAGAAAGTGTCATTACAGGGCACACTAAACAACCACCAACTGTTAAGACTGTCATCCTCACAGATGGACAGAGCCCATTGGGGAGGTCCTGAATTTCATACATTGACACAGCCCACAGTTTGGATTGTGACTGTCATATGTGAACATCCAGCTACAGTTGGGATGGTGACTCATTTCTAATTCTGGCAAGTTAGATCCTTTCTACCTGGACATGTTCAATGGAGAGATGTTGACTCTTATTCCTGGGTTTGGGGCCACGGGTAGGATCATGAGTCTGTAAATGCACAAAGGTCTCAGAGCATACTGTGACTTTAATGTGTGTATATATGTGTATATATATACACACACACGTTATATATATAAAATATATGTATATATAATGTATACACACACACACACACACACACACACGGGGTGTCCTAGCAGAGCATGGCACAGAGGTGAGATTATGACACTCATGTGTATATACCCAGCTGGCAGTAAGTATTGTCATTCTTCCACACGAACACAGCTGACTGTTGAGGTTCTGAATATTACATCCAAAGAACGTTGAAGTTGGAAAATTGATTCGTATATGCATTTGGTTTGCAGGTGGGTTGGTGACTCTAAGACCAAGATCCAGCATATCTGTAAGGCTTTGACTCCACTAAAGGGACACAGTCTGTGGGAGGGATTGAGGCTCTTACGGATGGATTCAGCAAACTGTTGAGATTGTGAGTTATATACTTAGACCCAACATACAGGAGGTGGTGCCTCTCATACCTTGAACCAAGACATGTTCAGGATGGTTAATCTCATCTCTGGACTTTCCTGCAGCTGTGATTGTGACATATACCTCAGCCTAGCACTTGAGAAGTTTTATGCTCCTGCCTGGGCTCAGCCCACAGACCGGGTAGTGACATCTTGCTGCACCCAGCACTTAGTCAATGTCTTGGTTCTGCCCATAGAGACAACTTTGACATATTGTGGCTCCTCGCACTTAGGTTATGTGACTCTCCTGCCTGTGTTTTACCCACATGGGCCGTTTTGACATATTGCTGAGTTCAGCATACAAGTGATGTAATCCTCCACCCTGTCCTCTGCCTACAGAAGACATTGTAACATACCGTTTGGTCCCTCACATGGGTGATATTACTCTCTGGCTCGCCCTTCTTTCAAGGGATATTGGGACATACTGCCGTACCCAGCACCTAGGTTATGTAACTTTTTCTACTGCTTTGGCTGTGCCCAGTGAGGGGTTATGAAGTACCTCTGGGCCCAGCACCGAGGTGATTTGACTCTTCTTTTTCTTTCTTTCTTTCTTTTTTTTTTTTTTATTAAGACAAAGTCTCACTCTGTTGCCTAGGCTGGAATGCAGTGGCATGATCTTGGCTCACTGCTGCTTCTGCTTCCCGGATTCAAGCGATTCTCTTGCCTCTAGCCTTGTGAGAAGCTGGGATTACAGGTACCTGCCACCATGCCTGGCTAATGTTTGTATTTTTAGTAGAGACAAGGTTTCACCATGTTGGCCAAGCTGGTCTTGAACTCCTGACCTCAGGTGATCCACTTGTCTTGGCCTCCCAAAGTGCTAGGATTACAAGCGTGAGTCACCACGCCCGGCCAGGTGAGAAAGCATCAGTATGACAAGGGCCATTTATAACTCTTGAGTTCTTAACAAAAGATGATATCTGCAAAATTGTTCTATTTAAGAAAACATTGAGCAAGCTTATGCTGCCTTTCGACACAAAGAGCACAACAACAATATAATCCACAACAGTAAACAAAGTAAGTAAAATTATCCCACGTAAACTAAATAAGGGCAAGTGTTGGAACGAAGCTGTTATGGGTTTGCTACCTGATTGCAATATGTGTTCAGAATTAGAATACTGATCCGGATTTTTTTTTTTTTTTTTTTTTTTTTTTGAGATGGAGTCTCACTCTGTTGGCCAGGCTGGAGTGCAGTGGTGCAATCTCGGCTCACTGCAACTCCGCCTCCTGGGTTCAAGCGATTCTCCTGCCTCAGCCTCCCGAGTAGCTGGGATTACAGTCATGTGCCACCACGCCCGACTAATTTTTGTAGTTTTAGTAGAGACAGAGTTTCACCATGTTGGCCAGGCTGGTCTCGGACTCCTGACCTTGTGACCACCCGCCTTGGCCTACCAAAGTGCTGGGATTACAGGCATGAGCACCTGGCCCCGATCCAGATTTGTAGATTACCTATCTCTCTTGGTTCTTTCCAGCTGCAGTCAGAGATCACTGGTGTGTTCACAGGAATAAGCAGAATTAGTCTAAATAGCAGGGAAAATACTCAAATACAACAAATGAGACTAGTGTCTAATAACAGGTGTACCATAGTTCTTGAAACATAATTTTTTTCTCTCTCCAGTTTTCCATTTCTACTAAAGACAAATCATGGTAAAACTGATTTTCTTGCATAAAAAGCTTTAGTATTATATTTGGCCTGATTAGATGTATAAAATGCAGCAAAAGTAATTATTTTTCACATAGGTTTTAAAAATTGGCTTTGATGTAACTACATTCCATTAAAGGACTATCAGAAAAGACTTTTTAAAAGCCAAGCCCAGCCATGGGTCTGTACCATCAAATACCTATGAGTTGGGTGAATTTCTCTCTTCTTGGGGTCCCAAGATAACTTCGGGCTCCTGGTTCTGTCAGAAAGAGACATTCCTGGCCAGGCATGGTGGCTCACACTTGTAATCCCAAGCATATGGGAGACCAAGGTGAGTGGGTCACCTGAGGTCAGGAGTTCGAGACCAGCCTGGTTAACGTGGTGAAAACTCATCTTGACATGAAATACTAATATTAGCTGAGTGTGCTGGCGTGCAGCTGTAGTTTCAGTTACTCAGGCAGCTAGGGTGGGAGGATCACTGGAACCTGGGAAGCAGAGGTTGCAGTGAGTTGAAATCACACCATTGTCCCCAGGCTGGGTGATGGAAACTCTGTTTGAAAAAGAAAGAAAGAAAGAGAGAGAGAGAGGGAGGGAGGGAGGGAGGGAGGGAGGGAGGGAGGAAGGAAGGAAGGAAGGAAGGGAGGGAGGGAGGGAGGGAGGGAGGGAGGGAGGGAGAAAGGAAGGAAGGAAGGAAGGAAGGAAGGAAGGAAGGAAGGAAGGAAGGAAGGAAGGAAGGAAGGAAGGAAGGAAGGAAGGAAGGAAGGGAAAAGAAAGAAAAGAAAGAAAGAAAAAACATTTCTTATACTTACCACGGGTCAGGAACCCTGCATAGGGACTGCGCAAAGTCAGAGGCCAGCTTTCCCAAAAGGTTTATATTGACTCTACAAATTCAGCAGGATTTCTTCAAGGAAAGCACTCCATTCCAGTCAAAGTCTTCATGAAATTACCAGTGTCTCCAATCGTGCCCTGTTGCAAAAGAAAACATGCTTATGGCACATATGCAAATAACTATATTTCCATAAATAAAAAAAAATAATAGATTTCCACATCCTGGAGAAATCAGGTGGAGAAAAACAAATATGCTCCGAATTTTTTTTACAGAAGTATACATTCCTCAGTTGTTAAAAACTGTAAATAGCTAAAAATATTTTGACTCTGAAAAACAAAAAAAAGGATTTGCAGCATTTTAAGAAAAAGGTAAAAAAATATTACTTTTGTCTTCTATTAATTCAGTTCATGCCATAAACTCCTTTTCTGCTTGATATTCATTAACATTTCAGCTCTCCGTGACAGTCCTGAAAATTTTTCCTCTGTTCTAATGTTGCAGTCTCCAAAGTTATCAGAAACCTGCATTTAAAAGCACCTGGCAAATTTCTATAGCAGACTATAAATCATCTCTTGAAGAGGATCAAATCAAGACAGCAATCGTTTATGGGTGACAAAAAGTCTTAGGACAGCTGTTATTTATTTATTTATTTATTTATTTATTTATTTATTTATTTATTTATTTAGAGATGGAGCCTCACCTTGCTCTGTCCCCAGGCTGGAGTGCAATTGCACAATCTCGGCTCACTGAAAGTTCTGTCTCCTGGGTTCAAGCAATTCTCCTGCCTCAGCCTCGGGAGTAGCTGGGATTACAGGCGTCTGCTACCAGGCCAGGCTAACTTTTTTTTTTTTTTTTTTTTTCCCAGTAGACACAGGGTTGCACCATGTTGGCCAGGCTGGTCTCAAACTCCTGACCTCAGGTGATCCATCCACCTGGGCCTCCCAAAGTGCTGGGATTATAGGCGTGAGCCACCATGCCCAACTAGAGAGCCATTATTAAAGCCACAATTGACTAGAAATTTTGCTTACTCCTGTGGGATACAACTATTTGACATAAAAATTATAATTATTAATAACACACTAAATCACATCAGATTTACAGTTTTCCATAATTTTGGGACACTCACCAACAACATATTTATACTGATATAACCTAAAGAAAGCCAACCACCATTTCATATTTGACAATACATCCTGCATGATTTTAATACCAAATAAGCTGAATATGTCACTTGGGGACTTTAGGTAACCTAATATTTAAAAGATTAACTAGGTCAGAAAAAGACAAAATTTGTAATTTAATATTGAAAAGTTTGTCAACTATCAAAGGTTTAAAACACTTGATAGTATGAAATCAAATTCCAGGTCACCATATGTCATTCTTTTAGCCAAGATGAGGTCAGGTGTGGTGGCTCATGCATGTAATCTCAGCACTTTGGAAGGTCCAGTTGGTTGGACTGCTTGAGGCCAGGAATTTAAGACCAGCCTGGCCAACATAGGGAAACTCCATCTCTACTAGAAATACAAAGGCAGATCACTTGAGGCCAGGAATTTAAGACCAGCCTGGCCAACATGATGAAACCCTGTCCCTTTCCCTTCCCTTCACCTCCCCTCCCCTCCCCTCCCCTTCCCTTTTTTTTTCCTTTTTTTTTTTTTGAGATGGAATCTTGCTTTGTCACCCAGACTGGAGTGTAATGGCTCGATCTTGTCTCACTGCAACCTCTGCCTCCCAGGATCAAGCGATTCTCCTGCCTCAACCTCCCGAGTAGCTGATATTACAGATGCATGCCACCACACCCAGCTAATTTTTGTATTGTTAGTAGAGACGGGGTTTCTCCATGTTGGTCAGGCTGGTCTTGAACTCCTGACCTCGTGATTTGCCCACCTCGGCCTCCCAAAGTGCTGGGATTATAAGCGTGGGCCACCCCCCTGGCCCCAAACTTTGTTTCTACTAAAAATAGAAAAATTAGCTGTGTGTGGTGGTACTTGCCTGTAATCCCAGCTACTCAGGAGGCTGAGGCAGGAGAATTGCTTTAACCCAGGAGGCAGACATTGCAGTGAGCCAAGATCAGAACTTCAGCCTGGGCGATGGAGCTACAGTCCATCTCAAAAACAAACAAACAATGACAAAAACAAACGAAAAACAAACAAACAAAAACCCCACCAACAAAAAGAAAAACCATTTGTCTCCTGTCTTATTTTTCTTGTAGTTTATTCAAAAGGCACACAAAATTGTTCATTTTTCAAAATGTAATATAAAAATCTTGTTTAAAAGAGAAAGCCTACATTTCACTTTCGAATGAGTGTACTATTGGGGTTAAACCCACTTTTTTTTTTTTTTCTTTTTGAGATGGAGTTTTGCTTTTGTCAACCAGGCTGGGAGTGCAGTGGCTAGATCTCGGCTCACTGAAACCTCCACTTCCAGGGCTCAAGCAATTCTCCTGCCTCAGCCTCCCGAGCCTCCCTCCTGAGCTTCCCTCTACCACTGCACCCAGCCAAAACAAGTTTTTCATAAAATCTTGGCCGGGTGCAGTGGCTCACGCCTGTAATCCCAGCACTTTGGGAGGCCGAGACGGGCGGATCACGAGGTCAGGAGATCGAGACCATCCTGGCTAACATGGTGAAACCCCGTCTCTACTAAAAATACATAAAATTAGCTGGGCATGGTGGCAGGCACCTGTAGTCCCAGCTACTCGGGAGGCTGAGGCAGGAGAATGGTGTGAACCTGTGAGGCAGAGCTTGCAGTGAGCGGAGATAAAGCCACTGCACTCCAGCCTGGGCAGCAGAACGAGACTCCGTCTCAAAAATAAATAAAAAATAAAAAAAAATTCTTATATACAGATTTATCCAATCTTAATCAGTTTGACCGTAAGGCAAGATTCTCGTAAACTTTTAAGAACTCTCTACAATTTTTGTTAAGGAACAGATCTGTGCTTTAAAAACAAAACAAAACAAAACACCTGTTGTACTTAAATTCCAATGTTTAATTTATTTAAAAAAAAAAAACTGAATACAGGCCAGGTGCGGTGGCTCAGGCCTATAAGCCCAGCACTTTGGGAGGCTGAGGCAGGTGGATCACGTGAGGTTGGGAGTTCGAGACCAGGCTGACCAATATGGAGAAACCCCATCGCTACTAAAAATACAAAATTAGCCCGGCGTGGTGGCCCATGCCTGTAATCCCAGCTACTAGGGAGGCTGAGGCAGGAGAATTACTTGAACCTGGGAGGCGGAGGTTGTGGTGAGCTGAGATTGCACCACTGCACTCCAGCCTGGGAAACAAGAACGAAACTCCGTCTCAAACAACAACAAAAAGAACTGCATAATATCTCTTTAACTTTAGCCAATATGTTCACACACAGAATTTTTTTTTTTTTCTTTTTTTTTTTTTTTTTGAGACGGAGTCTCGCTCTGTCGCCCAGGCTGGAGTGCAGTGGCCGGATCTCAGCTCACTGCAAGCTCCGCCTCCCGGGTTTAGGCCATTCTCCTGCCTCAGCCTCCCGAGTAGCTGGGACTACAGGCGCCCGCCACCTCGCCCGGCTAGTTTTTTGTATTTTTTAGTGGAGACGGGGTTTCACCATGTTAGCCAGGATAGTCTCGATCTCCTGACCTCGTGATCCACACATCTTGGCCTCCCAAAGTGCTGGGATTACAGGCTTGAGCCACCGTGCCCGGCCCCAGAATTTTTTTTACAAGATTAATTTTTTACATACCTTCCACAACTTGCTCAAACCTTCAGCTCAATCCTAACTTAACTTAAAACAACTCTTCAGTCCTCTAAACTAGGCCAAAAAAATTAACATTTTTATGCCATCTTATAATCATTTACCAAAAGCACATTCTACTTTTCTTTTTTTCTTTTTTTTTTTTTTTTTTTTTTTTGAGACGGAGTCTTGCTCTGTGCCCCAGGCTGGAGTGCAGTGGCGCGATCTCGACTCACTGCAAGCTCCGCACCCCCGGGTTCACGCCATTCTCCTGCCTCAGCCTCCCGAGTAGCTGGGACTACAGGCGCCCACCACCTCGCCCGGCTAATTTTCTTGTATTTTTAGTAGTGACGGGGTTTCACCGTGTTAGCCAGGATGGTCTCAATCTCCTGACCTCGTGATTCGCCCGTCTCGGCCTCCCAAAGTGCTGGGATTACAGGCTTGAGCCACCGCGCCAGGCCACATTCTACTTTTCTTACACACCTTGCATGTAAAACTGCTTTTATTTCCCAAAGATTACTTATGTCACATGAACTAAAAGGCATTACGTTTGTTCCTTTTCTGAAAAAAAGTTAGACTTAAGCATTTATTATTCTTTTTTTTTTTTTTTGAGACGGAGTCTCGCTCTGTCGCCCAGGCTGGAGTGCAGTGGCGCGATCTCGGCTCACTGCAAGCTCCGCCTCCCGGGTTCACGCCATTCTCCTGCCTCAGCCTCCCGAGTAGCTGGGACTACAGGCGCCCACAACCGCGCCTGGCTAATTTTTTGTATTTTTAGTAGAGACGGGGTTTCACCGTGGTCTCGATCTCCTGACCTTGTGATCCACCCGTCTCGGCCTCCCAAAGCGCTGGGATTACAGGCGTGAGCCACCGCGCCCGGCCAAGCATTTATTATTCTTAAGTCAATTAATCAGAACTCTTTCACATACAAATATCACACATGACCGGAGTCGATGGCTCACGCCTGTAATCCCAGCACTTTGGGAGGCCAAGATGGGCAGATCACTTGAGGTCAGGAGTTCGAGACCAGCCTGGCTAACATGGTGAAACCCTGTCTTTACTAAAAAATACAAAAATTAGGCCGGGTGCAGTGGCTCATGCCTGTAATCCCAGCACTTTGGGAGGCCGAGGCGGGTGGATCACTTGAGGTCGGGAGTTCCAGACCAGCCTGACCAACATGGAGAAACCCCGTCTCTACTAAAAATACAAAATTAGCTGGGCTTGGTGGCACATGCCTATAATCCCAGCTACTAGGGAGGCTGAGGCAGGAGAATTGCTTGAACCTGGGAGGCGGAGGTTGCGGTGAGCCGAGATCGTGCCATTGCACTGCAGCCTGGGCAACAAGAGTGAAACTCCACCTCAAAAAAAACAAAAACAAAAACAAAAACAAAAATTAGCCGAGCGTGGTGGCAAATTCCTGTAGTCCCAGCTACTTGGGAGGCTAAGTCAGGAGAATCGCTTGAACCCGGTAGGCGGAGGTTGTGGTGAGCTAAGATTGCCCCATTGCACTTCAGCCTGGGCAATAACAGGCAAACTCCATTTCAAAACAAACAAAAAAACAAAGGACAGTTGCCCTGAATAACCGAAAAGATAAGAAAGAAAGAGGATAGAAGGAAAGAAAAGCATTGCCTGAGGCAGGTTGGGGAAAGGGAGGCTCTCAGGGGTGCCAGTGAAAGACCCACCCATTGCAGCGACACTGAGAAATTCAGGCGGCGACTTCTCAGTCGCAAATTTCTCAGGAAATTTCCAGCAATTTCACTAGCTTTCAAGTTTCCCCTTTTGAGAGTAGAAGCTCCCCATGTCTCATGATCCTGTACATGCCTAAGCGTGTCACGCACAACTGTCAGCAAAGAGCACAGGGAAAATTAATCTACAGAGTGTAGTGGCACGAGCTTGGCTCACTGCAACCTCTGCCTCCCGGGTTCAAGACATTCTCCTGCCTCAGCCTCCTGAGTAACTGGGATTACAGGCATGAGCCACAGCGCCTGGCCTGCTTCATCTATTTTTAACCAAGAGTGACATTACTGAGAGGGGCCTCTAACCGCCTAAATTTTTTTTTTTTTTTTTTTTGAGCCAGAGTTTCCCTGTTGTTGCCCAGACTGGAGTGCAATGGCACAACCTTGGTTAACTGCATTTAAGTGATCTCCGCTTCCCATGTTCAAGTGATTCTCCCACCTCAGCCTCCCGAGTAGCTAGGATTACAGGTATGTGTCACCACGCCTAGCTAGTTTTTGTATTTTTAGTAGAGATGGGTTTCTACATGTTGTTCAGGTGGGTCTCGAACTCCTGACCTCAGGTGATCTGCCTGCCTCGGCTTCCCAAAGTGCTGGGATTACAGATGTGAACCACTATGCCCAGCCAACACCCTAAATCTTAGAAAGGACTCGAAGCTTCCTAACTTAGGCCTCAAGCTTTTTATTAAGAGAGATCTTTAACCCAGTATGTCTTAGGAGAGACTGTAACTCTTCCATGTTGGGCCTGTAACCCAATCCCATTTTTTACCCTGGTAAAGTGTACCCCACTACTTACCCAAAGTTGGCTAATTAGTGCTGCAGTTTATTTCCTTCAGTTAAGTTTTCTCCTCAGTATGGTCCCTTTATAGTTTGCCAGAAAGCTGTTACTGAAAAGGGCTTTTGACCCAGACCCCAAGAAGTCAGGGTGAGTCCATGCAGTAAAACAAAAGCAAGTTTATTAGAGAAGTAAAGAAACAAACAAACAAAAAAATGGCTGCTCCATAGGCAGAGCAGCTAATATAATTCTTGTCTCTTAAATAGGCTTTGACCGTAGGGGGGCTTGAGACAATTCTGTAAGCCCAGCGGCTAGGTGATGTGACTTTCATCTTTTGCTTAAACCCTGTGCAGAAAAGGAAGAGTGGCTTATCACTGGACTTCACACACAGGGGATGTAACACTTCAGTCTAGGGTAATTGTGATATGTTCCTGTGCTGATCAACCAGATAATGTGACTCTTCTATTTTCCTGAGACCTTCCTACAGTGGGGATTGTAACATATTGCTTGGCCCAGCACCTACGTGATGTGACTCCTCCTCATACCAGAGACTTGCACCTAGGGAAGTTGTGACATATAGCTGAGCCCAGCCCCTAGGTTGTGTGACTCTTTTGATTATCCTCAGCTCTACCCACAAGGAGCTCTGGGAAATATATCTTTGAGCCCCTCAATTAGGTGATGTGACTCCCCTTCCTGGACTCTTTCCTCGGGAGGTATTGTGACAAATTCCTGATCCAAGTACCCAGGTAATGTAACTCTTTTCTACTGCTTGGACTCTACCCAAGGAGGGATTATAATGTATCACTGAACCCAGCACCTACATTATGTGACTTTCCTCTTTTGTGTGAGTCTTGCATAAATTGTGTATTGTGACAAATAACTGGGTCTAAAACCTAGGTGATGAGACTCTTCTGCATGGGCCCTGCCTACAGGGGGTATTATGACATATCTTTTTGTTTGTTTTTTTAATCACCTAGGTGATGTGCCTTTGTTTGTGTGTGTGTGCGTCCTGTCCCTGCCAAGAGTGGGGATTGTAACATATCATTAAACTCCTTGTTTGCCTGAGCCCTGCTTATATTTGGTAGTGTGACATATGTCTGAGACAAACACCTAGGGCGTGAGAGCCTTCTGCCTGGGTCCTGCCCACAAGGAGCCTTTTGCCTTATCTCTGCATCCATCAACTAGGAGATGTGACTCTTCTTTTCTGTCTGGGCTCTGCAAAGACAAGTGATTGTGACATATCATCAAATGCAGCAACTAGATCATGTGATTTTTCTTCCCTGCTTGAGCCCTGGGTATGCTGTGTATTGTGATATATGGCTGGGTCCAACATCAAGGTAATGTGACTCTGCTAAATGGACTCTGCCCACAGGAGTATTATGACATATCTTTACATTTATCACCTTAGTTATGTGACTCTTTTTATTTCCCTGAGCCGTCTTGAATTAGGGATTGTGACATATCACTGAACCTAGCACCTAGGTGATGTGACTCTGTTTTATTGCCTGGGTTCTGCATTTTTTAAGTATTGTGACATGTCCCTGACCACAACACCTAAAGAATTGGGAGGTACCTGCTTGTACTCTGCCTATGGGGGGCATTGTGACATATCTCTGGGTCCATCAACTGCTTCATTTGACCCTCCTCTCCTACCCATGCTTTGTCAACAGGAGAGATTACGACATATCTCTGGAACCAGAATCTTGGTGATGTGACTCTTCTCTCCTGCTGAAGCCATGCCCACACAAGGGAAAGTGACTTATCACTGGGCCCAGCACACAGGTGATATAATTCTTCTGCCTGGTTTTTGTACCCAGGAGCCATTGTAATCTACCTCTGGGCCTGTCATTTAAATGATGTGACTATCCTTTTCTCCCTGAGCCCTATTCACAGAGAAAATAGTGACCCATCTGTGGGGTTCTCACCTAAATGATGTGACTCTCTTGCCTGGGCTCACCTCTCAAGGGAATTGTGACATATTACTGGACCAAGCACCTAGGTGATGTGGCTCTGACAAAGGAGAAATTGTGATGTATCACTGTTTCCAGCACCTCAGAGATTTGACTCTCCTATTTTCATGAGCCCTGCATTTACTGTGTGTTGTGACATATGGCTTGGTGATGTGACTCTCTACTACACCTAGGTGATGTGACTCTCTACTTCTTTCTGAGCCATGCCAAAGAAGAGGATTGTGACGTATCACTGGATCTAGCACCTAGATGATGTAAATCTTTTGTTTTGCTGAGCCATGCATATCTTTGGTGTTGTGACATGTCACTGGACCCAACACCTATAGGATTGGATCAGAGGTTACTGAATAAGCCCTGCCCATAGGCGGCCTTGTGACATATGTTTGCATGTATCACCAAAGTGGTGTGACTCTTTTTCTGCCTGCAGCCTGCACATAGAGAAGATTGTGACATATCGCTGCACCCAGTAACCAGGTGATGTGTCTTTTCTGGCAGGTCTTTTCCCACAGTGAGCATTGTGAAATATCACTGGGCTCAGCCACCAGGTTATGTGACTCTTCTGCCTGTGCCCTGCTTCCAGGAAATACTATGACATCCCTCATACAGCACCCAGGTGATGTGACTCTTCTGCTCGTTTTCTATTTATAGATGGAATTGTGACAAATATCCTGGCCCAACTCATAGGTGCTATGATGATTCCCATACCTGGAATCAGCCAATAGGGGAGATAGTGTCTTTTGTATTGTAGCCTAGGGAAACAAGTAAGATCCTGGGCCCCCTCTTTGTATGAATGTCATAAAGAATTACCAATCTGACTGGGCACAGTGGCTCATGCCTGTATTCCCAGCACTTTGGGAGGCCAAGGTGGGTGGATCACGAGGTTAGGAGTTGGAGACCAGTCTGGCCAACATAGTGAAACTCAGTCTCTACCGAAAATACAAAAATTAGCTGGGTGTGGTGGCATGTACCTGTAGTCCCAGCTACTCAAGAGGCTGAGGTGGGAGAATCACTTGAACCCAGGAGGCAGAGGTTGCAGTGAGCCAAGGCCATGCCATTGCCCTCCAGCCTGGGTGACAGCGTGAGATGAGGCTCCTTCTCAAAAAAAAAAAAAAAAAGTCTTACCAATCTTTGATGTGTTTCGTAAACCTTTTGGGTGGCACAAAGAGTGTCTTCACAGGGTTTAGCACACAGGTGAGATTGTTTCTAAGATGCAGAAACTGCCAACTCTTAGGATTGTCACCCCCACACATGGCAAAAGACAACTAGTGAGCTCCTGAATCTCACAGGTGGACACAGTTCAAAGTTGGAATTGTTACTGTCATATATTAACATTTGGCCACAATTAAGGTGGTGACTCATTAATAAATGCAGTGCATAGACAGGTGAAGACTCTCCAATCTAGACCCTGCCGACTAGAGAGTGAGGACTCTCTAATCTGACCCTGCCAACTATGCTCACACCTGAACTTGGGGTCACAGATAGAATCATGGTGTACATACAAGCAGAAAGGCCTCAGAGCAGACTGTGACTTTTATGCACACTCTGTAAACCCCTTAGGCGGTGCAGAAAGTGTTCCAACAGAGCCTAGCACACAGGTGACATTGTGAGACTCCTATGCACACCCAGTCAACAGTAAAGACTGTCATTCTGTCTCATGAAAACAACCAATGATTGAGCTTCTGAATCTCAGACTTGGAGGTAGTCAAAATTAGAAAATTGACTATCATACCTGGATCCCATTCGCAGGTGGGTTGGTGACTCTCAGATTCAACACAACTCTGAGGCTGTGACTTCACTAAGGAGATACAGTCCACACGAGGAATTAAGGGTCTAATGGACAGATTATTCGACCATCTAGATTGTGACTCCTTTACTTAGGCCCAATGTACATGAGCTATTGAATCTTACACCTAGAACCTAGACATATATGGGATTGTTAATCTCATACCTGGACATTCCTGTAGGTGTGATTGTGACCTAGATTCTGCCCGTCACCTCAGTGATTTAACTCTACTCCCTGGGCCCAGCCCACAGCTGAAATTATAAAATTTCACTGAAACCAGCAATTAGGTGATGTAGCTGCATGCTCCTGCCTTAGCATTGCAAAAAGGTAGCATGTGACCTATTGCTTGGCCTTGCACCCAGGTAACATGAGTCTCTTCTGTCTTCATGTTGCCCACAGGGGGCATTGTCACATATCACTGGCACCACATTCAGGTTATGTGACTCCCCTGCCTGTGCCCTGCCCATATGGGCCATTTTGCCATGTTGCTGTGTCCAATACCCAGGTGATGCAACTCTCTTGCCTGGCCCTGCCTACAAGGTTTTTATGACATATCTATGCACCAATCAACTTTGTGTTTTGATAATCATCTTCTACCAATTTCTGCTCAAAAGAAGAATTTTGACAAATAATTGGGACCAGCACCCAGCTGACGTTACTCTACTCTTCTTTCAAGGTTTGGTTTGAAACCAAGGGGATTTTGTGGCATGTCCCTGAGCTAACAGACAGGTGATATTCTTCTGTCTTGACTCTTCCAAAATAAAGCATTTTTACATAGTGCTGTGCCCAGGACCACAGTGACTGAGTCTCCTGCCCAGACCCTACCCACAGACAGATTGTAACGTATCTCTAGACCCATCAACTGTTTGATGTGAGTCTCTTCTTTTACCTGGTCTTTTTCCACAAAAGATATTGTGATATATATATCTGGGCCCAGCACCTAGGCGATGTGACTTCTTCTGCCTGGGTCATGCCCATAGAAAGGAGAGTAACTTACTACCGGGCCTACCACAGATATGCTGAGATACTTCTGCCTGTTGCTTGCCCAGATGCCTATGGCATATTTCTGGGCCCATCACCTAGATGATGGGACTCTCCTCTTCTTTCTGGGACCAGTACACAGTGGGAATTGTGATGCATTGTTTAGTTCATCAGCTACATGATGTGACAGTCTTCTCATGAGAGTCCTGCCCACTCGGGTAATTGTAACATATAATCTAGCCTAGTTGCTAGGAAACCTGACTCTTCTCTTATTCCTTTACCTTACACAGAATTGGCAGCATCTCTGAGCTTCTCACGTAGGTGAGGTTACACTCCTCCCTGATCTCTCCCTTCAGGGAATATTTTGACGTACAGCTACACCCAACAGCTGGGTAATAAAATTCTTCTATCTTTTGGGTTCTGTCCAAAAAGAAACTGGGATGTATTGCTAGGCTCAGTACCTAAGTTGTGTGACTCTTCTCTCCTGCCTGGGCCCTGCATACATTGTGTATTTTGATATATTGTGGGCTCCAACACCTAGGAAATTGGTGATTTCTACCTATGGCCTGCCCACAGGAGGCCTTGTGATGTATCTCTGTATTCATGACCTAAGATATATGACCCTCGTTTTTACCCTCCACTTTGCCCACAGGGAAAATTGTGACGTATCACTGGGCCCAGCAAGAAGGTGATGAGTTTCTTTTGCCTGCAGCTTGCCCACAGAAAACAGTGGAATATATCCCTTGGCCTAGCACTAAGGTGATGTTTCTTTTTTTTTTTTTTTTTTTTTGAGACGGAGTCTCGCTGTGTCACCCAGGCTGGAGTGCAGTGGCGCGATCTCGGCTCACTGCAAGCTCCGCCTCCCGGGTTTACGCCATTCTCCTGCCTCAGCCTCCGAGTAGCTGGGACTACAGGCGCCCGCCACCACGCCCGGCTAGTTTTTTGTATTTTTAGTAGAGACGGGGTTTCACCATGTTAGCCAGGATGGTCTCGATCTCCTGACTTCGTGATCCACCCGCCTCGGCCTCCCAAAGTACTGGGATTACAGGCTTGAGCCACCGCGCCCGGCCTTGATGTTTCTTTTATCACTGGTTCCTGGCCTCAAAAATGATTGTGACATAACCCTTTCCCAGCACTCAGGTGATGTGACCATCCTGCTCACTGTCTACTGACAAATGGGATTGTAACATACATCTTGGCCTGGCTTACAGGTGCAATAGTGACTCTCATACCAGTCACCAGGAGAGATACTGTCTCTTATAACTAAGCTTAGAGAAATGGGTAAGATCCTGGGTCTCCTTTTTGTAGGAAGGTCATAGAGAATTTCCACTCCCTCACATACTGTATAAAGCCCTCAGGTGATACAGAGAGTGTCATCACAGGGCCCAGCTCACAGGTGAGACTGTTTTTCTTGTGAACACACCACCCCAATTATTAGGATTATTGCATTCACGAAAGGACACGGTGTACTGATGAGCTCTTGAACTTCATACATGGATGCAGTTTACAGTTGGAATTGTGACTGTCATATGTACATATCCGACCACAATTGAAATGGTGACTCATTTCTAAAACCATCTCATAGGCAGTTGAGGAATCTCCTCTCTGGACAAAGTCAATTAAAGAGATGTTGACTCTCATACGTGGGCTTTAGGGCCGCGGGTACAATCAAGGGTTCATACCAGCATGGAGGTCTCAGAGCAAATTCTGACTCTCATGCATAGCATATAAAGCCCTTGAATGGCAGAGAGACTGTCCTCACAGGGCCCAGCACACAGGTAATATTGTGACACTCTTATGCACAGGTGGCCAATAGTAAAGATTATCATCCTTCCACATGAGCACAGTCCACTGTTGAGGCTCTGAATCTCCCACTCAGAGGCAATGGAAAGTTGAAGAATTAACTCTTACATGTGGATCTGATCCATAGGTGGGTTGGTTACCCTCAGACCAAGATTCCCCAGAGCTGTGAGGCTGTGGCTTCAATAAGGGGACACAGTCTTCAGGAGGGATCTTCAGGAGGGATTGGGTCTTTTTTGTACAAATCCTGTCCATTGTTGATATTGTGACTTAACCAGGTACTTAAACCAAACCTACAGAAGGTGTTGACTCTTACAATACCTGAAACTGGGACATGTATGGGATTGTTAATTTCATGTCAGGACTTTCCGGTAGGTGTGATTCTGATGTGTGCCCAGAATCTGAGTGACTTGACTTCCCAACCTTGGTCCAGCTCCCAGTAGGGATTATGACACATCACTTGACCAAGCGCTTAGCAGATGTGACCTATTCTCCTGCCTTGGCTCTGCCCATAGAGGGCATTGTGATGCACTGTCAGGCCCTGCACCCAGGTTATGTGATTTCTGCCTGTGCCCTGACCACATTGGTTATTTTGACATATTGCACTGTCCAACACTCAAGTGATGTTACACTTCTGCCTGTGCCGTTCCTACAGGGGACATTATGAAATATCTCTGTGCCCGTCACCCATGTATGTTGACTCTCTTCTTCTGCATGGATTCTGCTCACAGGGGGATTGTGACATATCTGGGCTCAGCATTCAGCTGATGTGATACTTCTCTTTTTTTTTTTTTTTTTTTTTTTTGAGATTGAGTCTCGCTTTGTCACCCAGGCTAGAGTGCAGTGGCACGATCTTGGCTCACTGCAACCTCCACCTCCTGGGTTCAAGCAATTCTTCTGTCTCAGCTTGCTGAGCAGTTGGGACTACAGGTGCCTGCCACCACACTTGGTATTTTGTATTTTTAGTACAGATGAGGCTTCACCTTGTTGGTCAGGCTGGCTTCGAACTCCTGATCTCAGGTGATCCACCCGCTTCAGCCTCCCGAAGTGCTGGGATTACGAGCATGAGCCACGGTGACCAGCCAATGCTCCCCTTTTTCCTATGATTTGCTCACACAAAAGATAGTGGCCCAGCACAAAGTTGATATGAGTCTCTTGCCTGGACCCTGTTCACAGGGGGCATTGTGAAATATCTCTGGGCCCATCAACTATTTTATGTAAGTCTTCTCTGTTACCTGAGCTTTACCTATGAAAGACATTGTGACATATCACTGGGCCCAGCACCCAGGTGCTGTGGCTCTCCTGCCTGGTCCCTGCCCACAAGTGTCATTGATACATATCTTTGGTCCCAACATGTAGATGGTATGACTCTTTATTCTGGGACCTGTACACAGTGGAGATTTTGACATATCGCTAGGCCCAGCATTTACGTGATGTAACTCTCATCTCATGCCTAGGCCCTGCCCACTGGGGTGATTATGACATATATCTTGGTGCAACTCCTAGGTTATGTGATTCTCCCCTTTTCCATGATCCCTACTCATAGCATGCATTGTGACATATGTCAGGTTTTCTCACCTAGGTTATGTGACTTTCTTGTCTTTGCCCGTCCATCAGGGAGCATTGTGAAATATTGCTAGGTCCATTATCTGGGTGATGTGGCTCTCCTCACCTGCCAGTGCGCCACCTAAAGGGGACATAGTGACAAATCTTTGAACCAATTTTCTACATAATGTGCCTCTTCTGTGTCGCAAGAGACATGCCTAAAACAGGGATATCTCTGAACCCAGCACCCAAATGTTGTGACTCTCCTGCCTGAGCTGTGCTAGAGAAAATATTATAATATGTCACTAGGCCCTGCATACAAGTGATCTGATTCTCCAGCCTGGGCCTTGCCCATAGGGGAGATTGAGACATATTCCAGGTAAAAAATTCAGGTGATGTTACTCTCATTTCTTAGCCTTTCCCAGAGGTAACATTGTGAACTATAATGTGGTCCAGGACACAGATGAGATTTTTATTCTTGTATGCAATCCCAGACAACAGTTACTATTGTCACTATAACACATGGACAAAGACCACTGTTCAGGTCCTGAATCTTATATGTGAACACATCAACAGCTGGAATTGTGACTGTCATACGTATTTCTTGTCAGAAGTGGGATGGTGACTCATTTCTGGATTCAGCTCACAGGAATGGTGACGACTCTCATACCTGGACCAAGCCAATAAGAGAGATGTTGAGTCTGGTAGCTAGGCTTAGGGGTCTGGGTCTTTTACTTGTAAGAAGGTAACAGATGATTATGACACTTACACATATGGTATAAAGCTCTTGGGGAATACAGAGTGTCATTACAGGTCCCAGTCCACAGGTGAGATTGTAACTCTCCTATACACACCTAGCCAACAGTTTGAATTGCCACCCTCACACATAGACTGAGCACATTGCTGAGGTCCTTCATCCACACATGAACCTATTCCACCATTGAAATTGTACTGTCATATGTGGATTCAGCCACAGGTGGATGGTGACAAATTTCTGAACGCAACTCACTTGCGCAATGAACCCAGCCAATAGAAAATATGTTGGCTCTTCAGTTTATGGCAAGAGGCAAGGCTTTGGGTTTCTAACTTGTATGAAGGTCACAGAAAATTATCAAACTCACTCATATTGTATAAGACCCTCAGGTAGTACAAACAGTGTCATTACATAACTCAGCACAAAGTAGAGATTGTGACTCTCAAATGCACGCCCAGCCAAGAATAAGAATTGTGATCCACACACATAGACAGAACCCACTGGTGAAGTCTTGAATCTCACTCTCAGATGAGTCCACAGTTTGAATTTTTAATGTCATGTGTGGATCCAGCCACAGGTAAGAGGGTGACTCATATGTAAACCCAACTAAGAGGCACAGTCATGATTTTCATACTTGGACCCAGCCAATATGAGACATGTTGACTCTCATACCTGGACTTAGGAAAAGAGGTAAGATTGTGAGTTTATATAGCACTAGTGTCTCAGAGGGGATTGTGACTCTCACCCAAACAATGTAAAGCCCTATGGAAGTAAAGAGAGTGTCATAAGAGGACCCAGAACACAACTGAAATTGTGATTCTTATATGCACTTCCAGCCCACAGTAAAAAGTGTCACTCTCCCACATGAATACAGACCACTGATGAACTTCTGAATTTTACATCTGGAGGCAGTTGAAAAGTGGAATTGTGATTCTTACTTGTGGATTTTGTCCACAGGTAGATGATCACTCTAGGATCAGGGTTCATCACACCAGTGAGGCTTTGACTCTGACACCAGGACACAGTCTGCAGGTGGGATTGGGACTCTCATGCATGGATTCAGTCCATCATTGAGATTGTGACTCATGTACTTGCATACAACTCACAGAAGGTGTTGACTCTTTTACCTGAAACTGGGACATGTGTGGAATTGTGCACCTTAGCCCTGGACCTTCCCACAGGTGTTGTTGTGACATATACTTTAGCCTAGCACCTGAGTAATTTTACTTCCCTGCCTGGGCCCAGCCTTCAGAGGGGATTGTGACAGATACCTGGGTCAAACACCTAAGTGATATGACTCTCATGCTTGAGCCCTACCCACAGAGGGTGTTGTAAAATGTCACTGGGCCCAGCACTTAGATCATGTGACTCTTATTTTCTGCCAGGGCCCTGGCCCCAGAGCCATTGTGAGATACCATTGAGTCCAGCACCTCAGTGATGTAACCGTATGGCCTGGGCCCTCCCCACAGTAGGTATTGTGACATACCTCTGAACTCATTACCTAGGTGATGTAACTCTCCTCTTTTGCCTGCATTCTGTCTCCCCAAAATGGACTGTGACATACCACAGGTCTTAGCACTTAGGTGATATGATCCTCCTCTTCTGCCTGGGCCCTGGCCACAGGGGAAATTGAATCATTTTACTGAGTCCAGACTGCAGGTGATGTGACCCTCTATCCTAGGCCCTGCCCACGGGAGGTATTGTGATATATCTCTGTGGCCGTAATTTAGATGCTCTGACTCTTCCATTCTCTCTAGGTCATGCCAATTGAGGGGGATTGTGATATATTTTTGGACCAGCACAAAGGTAATTTGTGCAATCACAGGGATGACTCTCATACCTGGACCCAGCCAACAGGAGAAATGTTGACTCTCAGGCTTAGGGCAATGGGGAAGATCGTGGGCTTCTATCAGCACTAAGGTCTTACAGGAAATTTCAATTCTTATGCATACTGCATAAAGCCCTGGGGTGGTATGGATTGTGTCATAACAGGGCTCAGCACAAGTGGGATTGAGAGCCTTGTATGCACACGCAGCCAAGAGTAAGAATTGTCACCCTCTCACATAGACACAGCCCACTGTTGAGGCTCTGAATCTCACATTCAGGGGTATTCGGAAGTTGGAATTGTGATTCTCATAGGTGGATCGGATTCACAGGTAGGATGGTGACAGGTAGGATACAGTTGGGATTGTATCCTCAGACCAAAATGTATCACACCTATGAGGCAGTGACTGCCCCACTGAAACACTGTCCAGAGTTGAGGTTGGCTTTCTTAGGCACTGATCTAGTCCATGGTTAAAAATGCGATTCACATTGTTGAACACAACTCACAGGAGTACTTGACTCTCATACCTGAAGCTGGGACAAGTGCGAGATTGTCAATCTTATGTGTGGACCTTCCCGTGGGGTGATTGTTACATATATCTTTGCCAGAGAACTGATGAGTTTCGCTCTCCTGCAGAAGCCCATTCTATAGTTGAGATTTTGACATCTATCTTGGCCAAGTACCTAGAGTATGTGATGCTCCTGCCTGGGCTCTGTGCTCAGGGGGGATTGTGACGTATCTCGGGCCATATATGTAGGTTATGTGCCTCTCCAATCCTGCCTAGGCTGTTCCCACAAAAGGCATTGTGACATACCTGAACCCATCACCTATGTGATTTGACTCTTTTTTTCCTCTGGGCCTTCCCCTTAGTGGGAATTGTGACATATCACGGGGTCCATCATTTCAGTGATACATTTTTTGTGCTCTGCTTTGACCCTGCCTACAGGAGGATTGTGACATAAAAACTAGGCCCAGCATGTGAGTGATGTGACTCTCATTAGGAAATGAGAGTCCTAATGTGTTCTGCCATATAACTGGGTCAACCACCCGGTGATGTGACTCCTGCCTACAGTAGCCATTTGTGATACATCTTCTTCCTGGGTCCTGTTTATGAGTAGAATTGTGACATATCTTTGGCCAAGCACCAAAGTGATGTGACTCTCCGATTTCTGTTCACAGAAGGTATTGTGGCATATATCTAGGCCGAGTTTAGAGGTGTGTGTAATGATAGCCCTCATACATGGACCCAGTCACTAGGGGAGATTTGGCTTCTGTTTTCTAGGCTTAGGGCAATGGGTAAGTTCTGGGTGAAGAAGCATGAGGTTCAGGGTGAAGAAATGTCACATAAGATTATGACACTCAAGCATATTCTCTAAAGCCCTTGTGTGGCATTTAGGGTTAGTTACAGGATCCAGTATCCACATGAAATTATTACTCTCATAGGCAAACCCAGCTGACAATAGGATTGTCACCCTCACACATGGACAGAGCCCACTGGTGAGGGCTTAAATCTCACAAGCATAGTCCGCAATTGGATTTGTGACTTTCATTTGTGTGCTGGGACAGTTGAAATGGTGACTTCTTTTTGATATGGAGGCAGCTTACAAGCACTGTGATGACTGTCATAAATATAGCTGACCAATAAGAGAGATGTTGACACATACCTGGCAATAGAACAATGGGTATGATCATTGGTTCACACCAGCATGAAGATCTCAAAGCAGATTGTGACTATTACTCATACCATATAAAGCCCTTGGTTGGTACAGAGAGTATCATAACAGAACGCGCGACACAGGTGAAATTGTGACTTTCCTATGCACACTCAGCCAACAGTAAACATTGTCACCCTCCCACATGGAAACCATCCACTGTTGAGGCTGTGAACCTCACATGTGCAGGTAGTCGAAAGTTGGAATTGTGACTCATGAATACATCTGGTCTACAGGTAAGGTAGTGACTCAAAGACCAGGATTCAGCATGCTGTGAGGCTGTGACTCATACACTGAGAAATTTGCGTTTAGAATTGTGGCTGTCATGCAGGGATATGGCCCATTATTATGACTGTGACTCATGTACTTAGATCCAACTCACAGGAGGTCTTGACTTTCATACCTGAAGCCAGAAAATGTGTGAAAGTTTAAATTTTCTTTCTGGACATTTTTTGCTGGTGTGATTGTGACATATACCTTTGTCCAGCGCTTGAATTATTTGACCCTCCTGCCAGGGAAAAGCCCACAAATGGAATTGTGACATATACCTGAGCCCACCATGTAAGTTATTTTACTCTCCTGCATAGGTCCTCAGGGGAGATTGTGATATATCACTGGGCCCATCACCTAGGTTAAATGATTCTCTTCTTTTGCCTGGGCCTGCCAACACAGAGAGTTATGGCATATAAGTAGACCCATCACTTAAGTAATGTGTCTCTACTTTTCTACCTGGGCCCTGCCTCAGTGTGGGTTGTGACATATCACTGAGCCGTGCACTCATATGATATGACGCTCCTGCCTTGGCCCTTCCAATATGAGGCATTGTGACATATCAGTGGGCCCATCAACTAAGTATTACGACTCTCCTTTTCTGCTTGGGCCCTGTACACAAGGGGTGGATTGTGACATATTACTGTCACGATACTGTGCCCTGCACACAGGTAATGTAACTATTCTGCCTGAACCCTGCCCACAGGAGGCATTGTGACATACTGTTAGGCCCAGTTCCCAGGTTATGTGACTTTACTGCCATGGCCCTGCCCAGAGAGTGGATATTGACATCTTTTTGGTCCAGCATTCAGGTGATCTGATTATCTTGCCTGTCCCCTTCTCACAGGTAAAATTTCAGCCTATGTTTTTTTCCCAGCTCACAGGCATCATGACCATGCTCATATAGAAAACCAGCCACTAGGAGTGATTTTGACTCTGTTAGCTAGACTTTGAGTAGTGTGTAAAGTCTTCAGTCTCCTACATTTAGAAGGATAATGGAAGTTGATAAAATGTAAGCATATTCTATAAATACTTTGAGTAATACAGACAGTATAATAAGGGCCCAGCACAGAGTGAGACTGTGACTCTCATAGGCATACCAAGCCAACAATTAGGATCATCACTTCCAAA
This sequence comes from Macaca fascicularis, assembly GCF_037993035.2. Classification (NCBI taxonomy): domain Eukaryota; kingdom Metazoa; phylum Chordata; class Mammalia; order Primates; family Cercopithecidae; genus Macaca; species Macaca fascicularis. The sequence goes on along the minus strand of NC_088393.1, from coordinate 22,595,703 downwards.
CAAGAAAGCAGCACACTGGTGAGGTCCTGAACCTCACATGCAGGTGCAGTCCACAGTTAAAATTCTGATTGTCACATGTAGATCTGAGAACAGGTTGAACAGTGACTAATTTCCAGACTCAGCTCAGAGGCACGGTGATGACTTGCATACCCGGATCTAGCCATAGGAGATCTGTTGACTCTCATAGGTAGCCTTAAAGCAATGGGCAAGGTTCTGGGCTTTCTACTTGTATGAAGGTCACAGAGGATTACAAAACTCACGCATATTGTATGACTCCTTGGGTGGTACACAGAGTGTCATAACAGACCCCAGCACAAAGTTAAAATTGTGATTCTTACAGGTATACCCAACCAACAGTGAGGATTATCCCTTTCACACATGAACAAAAACCACTGGCGAGGTCCTGCATATGGCACATGGATGCAGTCCTCGGTTGAAATTGTGTTGTTCAGACTCGTCCATCACTGGGTGCTGGGTTCATGGTATATGCATTTTGTAAACATTTATAAAGGTGTTATTTTATAATATATGTGTTTTTATGTGTGTAAAATTAAAAACATAATTTTTGATTTTTCTATGTATCTCTTATATTTCTTCCACAATCAATTTTTGTCACATACTTTTCTGGAAAATAGATAATTTCATCTAACTTTTCAAATTTAATGTCACGACATTTTAAAAATATATTATGTTTTTGAATCTTGAATGTATCTCTAAATATCCTCTTTTGTCTTTTGTAAAATTTTTATTCCCCTTGAAATAGTTTATCTGCTTTATTATTACATTCAAAGAACAGCACTAATTTTACTCACATGTTATTATCCCTGAGTAACAAATGAGTCAGAGAAGTTGAGAAACTTGCCCAAGGTTACACAGGTACTCTGAGCCTGTTCTTCTAACCATTGAACACACGGTGTCATCCAGGAAGCACACATGCAATACTATTTCTACAGGTCCATAGAATCACATATACATATGCACATTTGTGTAAAGATAAAATGAACTTATACAGTGTTTACCTGCAGAAAAGGCACTGGTTGAAGGTCTAGAAGGTCACATACAAGAAGCCTTCTCTGTTTTGATTGTTTTGTTGTTTTTGCAGAGATAAGGTCTTGCTATATTTTCTAGGCTGATCTCAGTCTCTTTGGCTCAAGCAATCCTCCTGCTTCAGACTCCCAAAGTGCTCTCTGTCATATTTTTATAAGACTTATTGGGTCAAGTGTGCTGACTCATGCCTATAATAGCAACATTTTGGGAGGCCAAGGGGAAAAGATTGTTTGAGTTCAGGAGTTTAAGACAAGACTGGGCAACATAGTGAGACCTCATCTCAACTAAAAATAGAAAAAAATAGCTGGGCATGGTGACTCACACCTGTAATCTCATCACTTTCGGAGACTTTTTCTTCAATGATTAAAAACGAACCTTGGTGTCTGGCAGCCAGGCACAGCCAGGTAAGGTGAGGGCAGGAGGCAGAAACTTGCAACCCATGGGTTGCATTGGCTTTTTCACTTTTTTCTCCCCAACTACACAGAAAATTTCTTCAGTGTTTGATCTTATGCATCTTTGAATCCAAACATCTCATTCTTTGCCTTATACATACTAAAAATGTATTCACAGTTCATAAAATGTAATATATCAAAAATATTCTAAACAAAACACTCTTTATAGAACCTAGTAATGCACCATAATTCCTTACAATTTGTGTTAAGAATTAATAGTATAATGATGTTTTCTAACATGTAATAAGTACTTCTAGCAGTTTAGCACTTGTGATATATTCTAAAAACCTTCTCAAAATTAACCTAGGACTCTAAAGAATATGTATGGCCCAAACAGTTGTTTTCTTCCCAACACCAAGGAATGGCATACAGGGCTGTCTTTAAGTTGAGGACAGGTCATAAAGACAAATTTAAAAAAAGAGAAAAAATGTCTGCAAACTTGTTTCTACACATTGGTCTTATATGCATTTCTCCATCAATTATATTAATTCTGAATGAACCACATTACCCGAAGTGGTACAAACAATTGCTTCAAATTGTAGAATCCCCAGGAAACAGAAAGAAGCAAAAGCAAGCTCTCCCAAAGAAAGTCACATCTATTCCAGACCTTGATGAACCTTGCAAATTTTCCATTATGTGCAATGACTAGCAAGCAATCAAACAGGACAAAGTTCACAATAAGAAGATAAAGTGAAAGACACCAGAAAAAACATAACAGAAAAAAATCTGCAAAGACATGCAATATTAGAGTTATTGGACACAAAAAATCAAAAACAACTATGCTTACCATAGCTAAAAAAGACAAATGAAAGTATCTGCAGGAAAGAAGAAGCTATATAAAGATTCTAAAAATAAGTTGTAAAATGAATAATACGATAACTAAAATAAAAAATAACCACATTTGAACTTATGTGTACAAGACAGAACCAGTAAACTAGATGCTACATCAGTAGAAATTAACACATATGCAACAAATATCAGTCTCAGAAAAATGTCTGGTAGGTATTCCAAGCATTCAAAATTTAAAACCGAAAAGCCTAAGGTTGATAGTACTTAACCTTTCTCAAAAATAGAGTAGGTAAAAACACTGCACAACTCAATTCCTGAGTTAATATCAAAGCTTGACAGAGACAAAACAAGAACAACTATAAACAATCTCATTCATAAAGACAACTTTTTTTTTTTTTTGAGACTTTGTCCTGCTCTGTTGCCCAGGCTGGAGTGCAGTGGCCCAGTCTTGGATCACTGCAACCTCCACCTCCTGGGTTCAAGCAACTCTCCTGCCTCACCCTCCTGAGTAGCTGGGATTACAGGCACACGCCACCATACCCAGCTAATTTTTGCATTTTTAGTAGAGACGGAGTTTTACAATGTTGGTCAGGCTGGTCTTGAACTCCTGACCTTATGAGCCACCAGTCTTGGCCTCCCACAGTGCTGGGATTACAAGCATGAACCACCACACCCAGCCAAGACAAAAACTTTTTAAACCAATTACAAATAAAGTGACTCTTTCTTTGTATAAAATGAATAAAACCATCACTAAGTTTCTCTCAAGAGTACAGGATGAGTTGAACATTGCATAATCTATAGGTCTACATAAAATAGGCACAGAATAAGAGCTTGGTAATGTAACTAGAAATAAAATAATATTTTATTTTCTAAATATACAAGGTATTTGAAATAAAGTACATCAAATGTACATAATAAACTACTGAAAGCTTGTCTTTTAATGTCATAAACATAATAATTATGTTGGTGTTCAAGATTTTTATTAAACATTGCATCCATGGTTTCAGCCAACAGGTGAAAATGAGAAATCATTATACAATTATACTGGCAAAGCAGAACTAGTCAATAAACTAATAGCTAAACTATTGGTTCTACCTAGGTAGATTGGATCCTTGCAAAGCAACTAACACAGAAATTGTTCACATATATCGAGGATTTGAAACTTCTAGGAGAGGCCTGGCAGAGTGGCTCATGCCTGTAATCCTAGCATTTTGGGAAGCCGAGGCGGCAGATCACGAGGTGGGGAGTTCGAGAACAGCCTGGCCAATATGATGAGACCCTGTCTCTACTAATAATACAAAAATTCGCCGGGCATGGTGCCTTGGGAGGCTGAAGCAGAAGAATCGCTTGAACCTGGGAGGCAGAGGTTGAAGTAAGCCGAGATCACTCCACTGCATTCCAGCCTGAGTGACAGAGCAAGACTCTGTCTCAAAAACAGCAAAACAAAACAAAACTTCTAGGAGAACATGAGGAATAATATTGTTATATTGTGGGAAAAAAACTTCTTAGACATCGCACAATATAAAAATTAGACATAGACTGGGAGCGGTGGCTGGTACCTGTAATCTTAGCATTCTTTGAGGCCCAGGCAGGCAGATTACTTCAAGTCGGGAGTTCCAGACTAGCCTGACCAACATGTTAAAACCCCATCTCAATTAAAAACACAAAAATCAGCAGGGTGTGCTGTGCATGTCTGTTGTCCCAGCTATTCAGGAGGCTGAGGCATGAAGAGCGCTTGAACCCAGGAGGCAAAGATTGCAGTGAGCTGAGGTTGCGCCATTGCACTCCACCCTGGGTGATAGAATGAGACTTTATCTAAAAAAAAAAAAAAAAAAATGCATTAAAATATTTATGAATTAGACTATACCAATTTTAAGAATTTTTGATTATCAAAAACATAAAACATGTTTTTTTTTTTGTTTTCTTTTTGAGACGGAGTCTCGCTCTGCCGCCCAGGCTGGAGTGCAGTGGCCGGATCTCAGCTCACTGCAAGCTCCGCCTCCCGGGTTCACGCCATTCTCCTGCCTCAGCCTCCCGAGTAGTTGGGACTACAGGCGCCCGCCACCGCGCCCAGCTAGTTTTTTGTAATTTTTAGTAGAGACGGGGTTTTACCGTGTTCGCCAGGATGGTCTCGATCTCCTGACCTCGTAATCCGCCCGTCTCGGCCTCCCAAAGTGCTGGGATTACAGGCTTGAGCCACCGCGCCCGGCCTAAAACATGTTTTAATAAAGACGGTGAAAAGGCAAACCATAACTGGGGGAAAATAGCTTAAAAACACATAGTACAAAAAATTAGTATTTAGAAAATACATATTACAGAATATGTATGAATAAACAAGGAATGGAAAACATTAAAAGTAGGACAGATGGCAAGTCTTAAAGCACAAACTTATGAAAAATGCTAACTTCATTAGTAACTATGGAATAAAACTATAAATAATATGTTTTTCTAATTAACCATTTTGTCAAAAAATTATGTCTAGCAATTCTAAGAGTTGGTAAAAGATAGGCAGTAGTAATAAGTGTAGACACATCAAATGAAAAATGGCAATCGAGAATGTCACTTTCAATGCTTTAGTATTTGGACTTTTGGTTTAAAAAAGTGTAGTAAAATAGAGCTTTTGGTAAGCTTTCTGTAGCTTAACATTATCATAATTAGGAAAAAACAACTTTAAAAATGTAAATAAACAAAAAGCCTACGCTCCCCCACCCCCCGAAAAAAACTAAGATCCAGCAGTGCATACATATTGATCCTTGTTTTGGAAGAGTATGAAACAGACCATTGTGTGAACTTTATACAGTTATTTTGCCACACTGGCATACTAATAAAAACTATCTTTAATTTGAATGAACATGTCCACATCTTATAAATACTGCTTTGTACTATGAGTAATAAATGTAAAAGTCCTTATACTCAAGAGGATCCTGATTCTCAACTAAACATATACGGCAACCCATTCCTCTGTTTCTTCCAAACTGAAGCCTGATTAAGGCTTAAATATGGAGTGAGAGGGACTCAATAACAGAACATGTGAAACAAAAAAAAATGAGATAGGGTGGTCATTTCTAAGAATCAGCAGTTGCCTGGGGTACCTCCATATAACGATATCTACTAGGAATCTTGCTGGGTAAAAATGAACATAAAAAGCTGAAAACACCATGACTTTGATTTGGTGGAACAGAGTCTCTGGAATTATACATAGTTGTGCTGAAAGTATTGAGCCAGAATGAAAGGGAATATTTACAAACACATTAGTATTTGTTCCATATCTTGTTACAGTAGCAGTACTCTTGTCTGTAATGTCAGCTTCCCCAAGCTACACATGCCATAGACAAACTAAGCAAGTGTCTAATATGTTGTTTGCAGTTAGTTTCTAAATTTAACAACTTGCAATAATTTTATGAATTTCATTAAACCCTGTTTCATGTATAAATCTCACTAAAAGGCACTATTCAGTAGCTATTTCCCTCAGTCTTTTCTGGGATTTTCTGTTGCTTGTTTCCAAACCAACCTTCTTTGAATCCTAGTCATTTGTAAAGCTCCCTATGTAATAATAGAAAGAGAGCAGAAATGAAGCCAAGTTACCCAAACAGTCCATGCCTAATATATTTGGTTCCCCAAATGAACCAAAAACCACACAAGCTAAACAACAGTGGTTTTAAAATTCAACCTCAATTCAACAGTAGTTGTCAAAACCATGTGCAAAAATTAGCAAAGTCACGATGTAGAAACCCTTAACCTGTTATTCAGAACAAATCATCAAATTCTTATTTTGGCATTTTTAGAAAAAATAAATACATTACATATGACAAAAGATACCCACTCACTTATAATAAAATATTTTGAAATATATATGGTTTTATTCTTATTCTGAAATACATATTATTTAGACAAGACTTTCAGTAAAAAATACTTACAGCTACCATGTATTAATTAAAACAGCTGTGGGAAAATAGTATTTTTGGTTAATGATGAAGATCGAAGCTCCAATGATGTAAAGAATTTTTTCCTGGGCACACAGCTAATTACCCAAATCAAGCTGAAATATGATTGATTTAAAAATTTTAATTTTCCCACTGTTGACAATGTTGATATAACAGCTAAATCTTAGTCTCAGAGCTGGTAGTATGGAATAAATCAAGATAAGTACTATTGAGGAAGGATGAGTAGTCAAGAAAGTGACTATGTCTTTGGGATGCAGCAAACATGGCCATTGTACAGTGGTTGCATATTGCCAACCCAATAAACCCCAGCATTTGCATTGTATTCCAGCTTATTCAAGCAAAGCTCTCTCCAACAGAGAAACTCCCCTGTAAAGAGCATGAACATTTTGATTTTACCTTTCCTCAAACTAACCTTTTACTCATTATAATAGTAAAAGCAAACCTGTGAATGGAGATTTAAGATGCTAGTGAGATCTGAAATATGAACAAGCAGGTACAGCTACTGTGTCTGTGTATCAAGAGGGCCACCCAAAACATGCTTATTGATAACACTACTTTTCACCTCTTTATAAATAATTACATAAGACTCCCATAAAGTCCCTCATTCCAGTCTTCGTTTTCTCATTCCTGTAAACAACCCGCCCTGAATCCCTTCTCTCTCAAGGTGTACTGGGTATTCTGCACCTAACCTTAAAAATAGTCCTACTCCTTTGCAATAAATTACTCTATGCTGCATCTTCTTTTTTGTTTGTCTCTTGTTTAAATTTTTTTCAAACTAAGACAACAACTGAGGTTTCACAAAAGCCATTAACAGTATCAGGCTTTGTTTTGTATTTTTTATTGTTAACATTTTTTCTCTGATATGTCAATCTTCACATTTTGAACACAGTCAACACTGCTAAATTGAAAATTTAAATGACCACAAAATAATTTATCATAAAAGCATGTATATCTCTCGTATTTCACCTTCACTAAACTTTCTATCTATTCAACTTTTAAAAAAATTTGACAGTCAAATACATATATCAAATTTAACATTCTGAACATTCAATTCTGAAATGATTTATATGGAAGAATGTTGTTATATTTACTTTTGACCAAATTTGGCTTTCCACACTAAGGTAAAACTAAAACATGTTTACAAAGTTTTAAGGAACTTAACCTTACTAGCACTGAGAGAAGTTAGCTAGTGTGCCTTAGGTAGATAGCAAGGGAAGGGTTTATGGAGAGCCCCCAACCCGCAGGTTAGTGCCTTAGCCCCACATAACATAAAAAGCAGCTTGGAAAAAAAATAAGCTCCAGGCACTATTAAGGGAACTAGTACAGGGGGTTGTGCCTGGACTCATGCCCTCGGATGCACAAGTAGGAGAACCTAAAGCCCATTTAGATAAAAATTTGCACACACTTCTGGCTTACTTAGATAAGGGAACAAGGCCTGACATAGAAATGTCTTTGTTCTTTGTATAGTGGGCTCCCAGAAAAAAGTTTTTTTTCTTTTTTTGTGGGCATGAACACAGTGGGTTTTGATGGGTTCCAGTGGACAAGTTCTTTTCTTTTTAACTGTGAGGAGTCTGGTCTTTATAAATTATTACTTGAGCCCTTGATTGGTCATGGGCAAAGGTCTTAGGCCAAGCTTTGGCTTCAGCTTCTAACAGGTTCTGGGCCAACCTGAGCAGCCTTTATGAATCGTTACTTCAGCCCCCGATTGGTCCCAGGCCAAGGCCCCAAGCCAAGCTGAGTCACACATTCTCTAAGACAGCCCACAAACTAAGCACAATTTTTTCCCATTCCAGTTTATAAAAACCATGGATCCCAGCCTTATAGTGGGCAACCCATTGAGGCCTCCCTCCCTCTCTGCTGGAGTAGGGCTTTCTTCTCTTTGCATATTAAACTTTTGCTCCAACGTCACCCTTGTGTCCACACTCCTTAATCTTCTTGAATGTAGCACAAAGAATTCTGGGTATTATCTCAAACAACAGAGGTTGTTACATCTTGGTGCACTGGTAAAACTACAACATATTTTGGTGTGTTGGCCAGGGAGAAAGGAATTCATCAAAAGGGTGATTAGGAGTCAGGCTCCTTGTCCTCGATTACTTTCTGAGGTTTCTTGTCCTAAGTTTTTTTTCTCTCAAAAAAAACCTTGGAAACATTGACTCTGTTCTAATTCAGTTCCTTTCACGAAGGGCCTACCTATTGTTTGGAATTGAAAGGAGGTCTTAGGGCAACTGAAGGTTGCTGGCTGAGTCTATACCTCAGTGTTATCTAAAAGCCCTTGGACTGACTCCAGTCCCCAATAGCCAATGAGGGTGTTGGCACAAGAACTTCTAGTCTTTTTTTTCCATTTCATTTTATTCTTCTTTTTTTTTGTGGATATCATTTCTCCTATCCATTCTTTGTATGCAATGTTGTGAACATTTTTACAGCCTATGAATATAATCAAGCTGACTAAAGTCAGTCAGTGTCTTGGTAATCAGATATGTAACTCAGAGTTATTTTTTGTAATTTCCTAGCAACAGGGAGATTTCAAAATCCCTTTAAATTTTTACTTAATAAGGGCCTTCCTGTCCCCAAGTAATAAATATTCATGGCACTGTATGAAATAATATTTCACCCTGAGTAAATACCCTTCTTTGCATTTGGTTTGTTTTTTCTCTCCATGTGAAAGCTCAGCACTGTCCAATGAATCTAAACAGTTCCTTTATGAGACAAGTTCATTTCTTTGTTCTGGAGCTTATGCTGTAGGAACAGCCTATCAAAACCCAATCCTCATTCTAACTTTTGCCTAAAAATATAAAGTTGGAGTTTTTACCTAGTATTTCTAATTTTACAGCATCCCTAGTGGAATGGGATTATTCTCCATGGGAAGCCTTGTCAATGCTCTGTCCAAAACTTACAGTTCCCCAATTATTTTCCCTTTTACCTCCCTTTATCAGTAATAAGGCCTCATGCCCTATTTGTAAACAGAAAAACTCAACTTTCAACAGATGGAAGAAAGCCATGCTAGCAAAACAAATCTTCAATTTTCGCAGATTTTTAAGGCACTTGTTCCTCATCAAACTACATTCGAATTTAAACAGAAAAGGAATTTTATGTTTGAAAGTAAATTGGTCCCACTCTCTGGGATTCTGATGTCTTCCTGGGGCCACAGCAAGGGAAGCCAAAAATGGTATTAGGGCATTCCCTCTATAAAAGTATAGTGCCCAAATCCAACAACTGCATAATCTCTCCTCAGCCACTGGAGTACCTTGAGAGCCTTTTGGGCTGAGTGGGCCTAGAAAACCAGCAGCATGGAAAGCTAGGTGAGAAGGTGAACATAACGTGTCCTGCCGACGAACTCCTCCGGACACTTGGGTGAAGGTCACGCTTGCATATGTGGTAACGTCTATGATGGTTGCTGGGACCCAGAGGAGTAAAAGGAAAGTTGAGAAGTGGTATGCCCTTTTTCTATTTCCTTCCACCATAGGCCACACTGAAAAGAGAAAGGGGACTGAGGAATGCCTTGTCTCCCCTATTTCTCTAGATAGGTAACAAACCATCTACAGTCCACATTCCCCTCTAGTGCATTCTGAAACACTGGAACTTCTTTAACCCTGAAACTCGAAAGAAAAAATGGCTTATATTCTATTGCACAAATCCATGACCATCTTAGAGACAGGAGGCCTGGCTTTCTATAGGAAACATTAATTTCAACACTATCCAACAAATAGATCTTTCTTTGCTCTGTGAGAAAACCCAGATCTTTGTAAGCATTGTAAAATTAAATCTGCCCTCTTGGCAGCCATATCAGACAAGCCTACAAAATATAATTCCCAAAAGTTGAGGTACAAACCCTTGGGGAACCCTCAAATGCAACTTCTGGGTGCCCTACCAGCCTCCCATATTTTGGACCCTCAATACCCATATATCATCAGCTCCTCTGGTAATGCCACTCAAGAAACCCACAACATCACTGTTTCCCCTACAGAAAATGCCCAATAGACATGGTGTTACTAGGATTCAAGTTTCCTTCTCATTGCAGGACCTTAAAAAAATAAAATGAGCCCCAGGAAAGTTCTGTGATAACCCCGATACATATATAGAGTCTTTCCAAAATTTAACTCAAGTGTTTAATGTTACGTGGAGAGATGCTATGCTGCTTTTAAGCCAAACCCTAACTGTTAAGAAACAGGCAGGCTTACGGGCAGCAAAAAAAAAAACTGAAAAACAAACAGTAGTTTTCCTATAGCCAGTCAGAAAAGAAACTCAGTCGAAAGGGGAAAATAAAGTGACAGAATCCCCATTTGCAATAAGAATAAAAACAAAGCCCCTTAAATATCCTAATTGGAGCCCTTGTGATCCTATAGAGAAGTGGAAAATAAAAGACTGTCTGATGTGCATATTAGAAAGCTTGCAAAGAACCATAATCAAGCATGTTAATTACTCTAACCTGTCCTTGTTAAATCAGAAACCAGATAAAAATCCCAAGGACATTTTGAAAAGACTGAGAAAAACTTTAGGAAAACACACCTCCCTGTGTTCTAATTCAATAAAAAAGGTTTATTACTTAGGCAGACTCTAATATCAGAAGGAAGTTGCTAAAACAGGCCCTGTTCAAACATCTTTCTAGGTTTTCTTATCCTCAAGTTGAAACTTTGCAGTATTTAAATAACACTGTTCTCTGTGCCCCAACTGATGAGGTCTCAGGAAGGCACTAAGGTTTTCCTCAATTTTTTAGCTGAAAGGAAATATAGGCTCTCAAAATTTAAAGCTCAGCTCTGTCAAAATGCAGTAAAGTAGATAGGTGTAGTCAGAAGGTACCAGAACATCGGGTAAGGAAAGAATTAAACTCACACCAGGTAAGGAAATAATTAAACTCATTTTCTCCATTTCCTTTCCCAAAACTCTTAAACAGTTGGAGGGGTCTTAGACATTACTGGTTTTTGCAAACTCTGGGCACCTAGGAATGGTGAAATAGCTAATCTTTTCTACCATCATATTAAAAAAACCCTGAAGCACCTAAAACTCACTTGCTAACTTGGGAACCTAATACTAAAAAGCCTTTAACCAACTGAAGCCAGTCTTACTTAAAGCACCAACCCTCAGTTCTTTCATAACAAAGGAATTTAATCTCTATGTATCAAAAACGAAGTGAATGACCATGGGAGTTTTAACTAAGGCTCAAGGTCCAGCTAAACAACCAATGGGTTATCTAAGCAAGAAACTTGACTTGATGGATAGAAGACGGCCAGCCTGCCTCTGAGCAGTTTTAGTGGTGGCTTGTTGGTACCAAAGGCCATGAAGCTAAAAATGGGAAATAACTGTTTGCATTCCCACATTGGACTGCTGTCCTCTAAGGGAAGCCTCTGGCTAATAATCACCTCTTCAAATATCAAGCTTTGTTGCTAAAGTTATCTGCATTCCAGTTGAAAACCTGCCCTTGCCTGAACTCAGACACTTTCTCCCAGAGGAAACTAAGAAGCCTAAACAGGATTGTAAACAGGTAGTGGTGTAAACTGGTAAAGGAAATAATAAGAATCACTGTTTATATACTCTGTAAAGTTTTGATTAATTAAAAAAATCTTTTTTCAAGTGCACTTGCCTAAATGAAAAGTGAATATCCAACCTATAAATATATTCAAAAAGCCTTTCTATTTTTATCTTTAAAAAACCTGTTTTCCTGGAAGAGGATTTTTTTTTCTCACTTAATTACTTTTCTCCACTTTTATTTGTCACTGTTGATGCAAGCATAGAAGGCCCTAAAATAACGTCTGGAGGCCTGGGACTCCTCAAGAAAACAAAAAAGCCACCACAAATTACATTTTAAAAGAAATTCGGCTTTTTTTTTTTTTTTTTTTTTTTTTATGAAAGCCCTAGAATTAAAAGTAAATAAGTCCTCTCAAAATATGTCTTTTTCTTCTAGGTATGCTTGCTTATTAGACCCTGGAAACCGTATTCCTAGCCCTGTTCTTTTTTTTTTTTTTTTTAATTGGGGCAGAGTCTCACTCTGTCACCGAGGCTGGAGTGCAATGGTGCAATCTTGGCTAACTGCAACCTCTGCCTCCTGGGTTCAAGCAATTCTTCTGCCTCAGCCTCCCAAGTAGCTGGGATTACAGGCATCTGCCACCATGCCCAGCTAATTTTTTTTTTTTTTGTATTTTTAGTAGAGATGGGGTTTCACCGTGTTAGCTAGGATGGTCTCGATCTCCTGACCTCGTGACCCACCCGCCTCGGCCTCCCAAAGTGCTGGGATTACAGGCATGAGCCACCATACCTGGCCCCTAGCCCTGTTCATAAAGGTCCTCAACCAGAGACCAATAATCCAATTAGAAAATTGGCAAACAAAAAATCTTATAGTTACTGATCTTCTTCTGTCCGTCTAGATTGTTATATACGTGTTTTATGTGATGTCTATAAAAAAACTCTCTAATTAATTGGTCTACAAATAAGCACTTAGATAAAATATTAAGACAAAATTAAAGGCTCTAATGCCTCTTGGTTCATGTAACTTTAAGAAATAAAAACATTCTTGTAGAATACAAATATCTTACAAATGTAAATAGGTGGTCTAAATTATGCAGGTCAAATAGTAGGTTTACTAAATATTTTAATGTTGTAAACTGCTTCTTTAGCCTTTAAGAACTGTCAACCTGCCAGTTTCACAATTAGTAAGGCCTGGTGACATATAAAACTAACCATGCCTCTAACTGTACTGGTAGAAGTCAGACTTTATCTGCTCCTAGCACATAATTAAAACAACTTACCAGATTTTACATTAATGTTAAAATTATGAAAAGCTACCATTATAACCTGTAATTGAGACTACTAAAAATGTATTTGCAAGCAATGTGTGTAAAAACAGTAAAATTTTTTAATAAAAAATTATAAGGTACAAAATTCTACATTTTTCCCTAGGAATAAAAGATTGTCTTAAATTAAATAAAGTGAAATTTTTAAGCAAATTTTAAAAATACCATATAAATTAATTTTGTGAAAAAAAACTCTGTGTAAACATATTAGCTAAATTCAGAGGAATATCATATGATTTTTCTTTAAGGGTTTAAATGAAAGCACAACAAGGTTTTCTTAAGATGCTAATCTGCTCTATATCAAAAATTCTAGAAGATTATAAAAGATTTGTAAAAATCAGAAATCCATTCCAAGATGGCCGAATAGGAAAAACTCTGGTCTGCAGCTCCCAGCGTGATTGAGGTAGAAGACGGGTGATTTCTGCATTTCCAACTGAGGTACCTGGCTGATCTAATTGGGACTTGTTGGACAGTGGGAGCAGCCCATGGAGGGCAAGCCAAAGCAGGGCAGGGTGTCGCTTCACCCAGGAAGCACAAGGGGTTGGGGAATTTCCCTTTCCTAGCCAGGGGAAACCGGGACAGACTGTACTTGGAAAAACAGGACACTCCTGCCCAAATACTGTGCTTTTCTCAAGGTCTTAGCAACTAGCAGACAATGAGATTCTCTCCCATGCCTGGCTCGGTGGCTCCCATGCCCACAAAGCCTTGCCCACTGCTAGCACAGGAGTCTGAGATCAAACGGCAAGCTGGCAGCCTGGTTGGGGGAGGTGTGTCCACCATTGCTGAGGCTTGAGTAGCTAAAGAAAGTGGCTGGGAAGCTCGAACCAGGCAGAGCCCACTGTAGCTCAGCAAGACCTACTGCCTCTATAGACTTCACATTTGTGGGCAGGGCATAGATAAACAAAAGGCAGCAGACAGCTTCTGCAGACTTAAACATGCCTGCCTGATAGCTATGAAGAGAGCAGTGCTTCTCCAAGGATGGCATTTGAGCTCTGACAATGGACAGACTGCCTCCTCAAGTTGATCCCTGATACCCTTGTAGCCTAACTGGGAGACACTTCCCAGTAGCGGCTGACAGACATCTCATATAGGTGGGTGCTCCTCTGGGATGAAGCTTCCAGAGGAAGGATCGAGCAGCAATATTTGCTGTTCTGCCATAATTGCCATTCTGCAGCTTCCACTGGTGATACCCAGGCAAATAGGGTCTGGAGTGGATCTCCAGCAAATTCCAACAGACCTGCAACTGAAGGACCTGACTGTTAGAAAGAAAACTAACAAACAGAAAGGAATAGAAGCAACATGAACAAAAAGGACATATACACCAAAACCCCTTCTGTAGGTCACCAACATCAAAGACTAAAGGTAGATAAAACCACAAAGATGGGGAGAAACTAGAGCAGAAAAGCTGAAAATTCTAAAAACCAGGGCGCCTCTTCTCCTCCAAAGGATCACAGCTCCTCACCAGCAATGGAACAAAGCTGAATGGAGAATGACTCTGATGAGTTGATAGAAGTCGGCTTCAGAAGGTTGGTAATAACAAAGTTCTCAGAGCTAAAAGAGCATGCTCAAACCCATCACAAAGAAGCTGAAAACCTTGAAAAAAGACCTCAAGTGACCTGACGGAGCTGAAAACCATGGCATGAGAACTTCGTGATGCATGCACAAGCTTCAGTAGCTGATTCGATCAAGTGGAAGAAAGGGTATCACTGATTGAAGATCAAATTAATGAAATAAAGTGAGAAGACAAGGTTAGAGAAAAAAGACTAAAAAGAAACAAATAAAGCCTCCAAGAAATATGGGAGCACACAGATTCATAAAGCAAGTCATCAGAGACCTTCAAAGAGACTTAGACTCCCATACAATAATAATGGGAGACTTTAACACCCCACCGTCAACATCAGACAGATCAATGAGACAGAAAGTTAACAAGGATATCCATGACTTGAACTTAGCTCTGCATCAAGTGGACCTAATAGACATCAACAGAACTCTCCACCCCAAATCAACAGAATATACATTCTTCTCACGTTGCACTTATTCTAAAACTGACCACATAATTGGAAGTAAAGCACTCCTCAGTAAATGTAAAAGAACAGAAATCAAAACAAACTATCTCTCAGACCACAGTGCAATCAAATTAGAATTCAGGATTAAGAAACTCACTCAAAACCACAAGATATGGAAACTGAACAACCTGCTCCTGAATGACTGCTGGGTAAATAACAAAATGAAGGCAGAAATAAAGATTTTATTTGAAACCAATGAGAACAAAGACACAACATACCAGAATCTCTGGGACATATTTAAAGCAGTATGTAGAGAGAAATTTGTAGCACTATACACCCACGGAGAAAGCAGGAAAGATCTAAAATTGACATCCTACAATCAAAATTAAAAGAACTAGAGAAACAAGAGCAAGCAAATTCAAAAACTAGCAGAGGTGAGAAATAACTAAGACCAGAGCAGAGCTGAAAGAGATGGAGACACAAAAAAACCTTCAAAAAATCAGTGAATCCAGGAGCTGTGTTTTGAAAAGATCAATAAAATTTATAGATCTATAAAGAAAAAAAGAGAGAAGAATCAAACAGATGCAATAAAAATTGATAAAGGGGATATCACCACCAATCCCACAGAAATAAAAACTACCATCAGAGAACACTATAAACACTTCTATGCAAATAAACTAGAAATCTAGAAGAAATGGATAAATTACTGGACATATACACCCTCCCAAGACTAAACCAGGAAGAAGTAGAATCTCTGAGTAGACCAATAACACGTTCTGAAATTGAGGCAATAATAGCCTACCAAGCAAAAAAAGTCCAGGACCAGATGGATGCACAGCTGAAATCTACCAGAGATACAAAGAGGAGATGGTACCATTCCTTCTGAAACTATTCCAATCAATAGAAAAAGAGGGAAGCCTCCCTAACTCATTTTATGAGGCCAGTATCATCCTGATACCAAAGCTTGGCAGAGACACACACACACAAAAAGAGAATTTTAAAACAATAACCCTGATAAACATTGATGCAAAAATACTCAATAAAACACTGGCAAACCAAATCCAGCAGCACATCAAAAAGCTTATCCACCACAATCAAGTCGGCGTCATCCGTGGGATGCAAGGCTGGTTCAACATATGTAAATCAATAAACGTAATCCATCACATAAACACATAAACCACATGATTATCGACAAAAATGACAAAAACCACACGATTATCTCAATAGATGCAGCAAAGGCCTTCAAAAAAATTCAACACTGCTTCATCCTAAAAGCTCTCAGTAAACTAGGTATTGATTGAATATTTCTCAAAATAATAAGAGCCATTTATGACAAACCTGCAGCCAATATCATACTGAATGGGCAAAAACTGGAAGCATTCCCTTTGAAAACTGGCACAAGACAGGGATGCCCTCTCTCACCACTCCTATTCAACATAATGTTGAACGTTCTGGCCAGGTCAATCAGGAAAGAGAAAGAAATAAAGTGTATTCAGTTAAGAAAAGAGGAAGTCATATTGTCCCTGTTCACAGATGACACGATTGTATATTTAGAAAACCCCATCGTCCCAGCCCAAAATCTCCTTAAGCCGATAAGCAACTTCAGCAAAGTCTCAGGATACAAAATCAATGTGCAAAATCACAAGCATTCCTATACACCAATAACAAACAAACAGGAACCCAAATCATCAGTAAACTCCCATTCACAATTGCTACAAATAGAATAAAATACCCAGGAATACAACTGCCAAGGAATGTGAAGGACCTCTTCAAGGATAACTACAAACCACTGCTCAACAAAACAAAAGAGGACACAAACAAATGGAAGAACATTCCATGCTCATGGATAGGAAGAATCAATATTGTGAAAATGGCCATACTGCTCAAGGTAATTTATAGATTCAATGCCATCCCAATCAACCTACCATTGACTTTCTTCAGAGAATTGAAAAAAACTACTTTAAAGTTCATATGGAACCAAAAAAAGAGCCCATATTGCCAAGACAATCCTAACTATTGGGGTCCGTGCTGGGGGTGGTGGAGAATGAACAGACACAAAAGACAAAGACAAACAGAGAACATGGCGGCCGCACTCAGAGCCTCTGCCTCACTTTATTTATATTCCATAAACCTCACGTCAGCAGAAAGAACACAATGCAAAACAAACTTTCTTTACCCAGATGTAACCTTTTACTCAGTTCCTTGTCTTTATGCTCTTCTTTATCTGCCCGCCTTCTTGGCACCTACGGGAGTTCATTAAAAGTTCAATTGGAGAGACTGTCCTTGAGCCCTATCTATTCTTAGCATACTGTTTTCAAAGGCCCCTGCATTTCCCCCTTTTTGTTTTGCCTCAATCCTAAAAAGGTAGCCCATATTTGTTTCTGTGTTTTTTTTGTTTTTGGAGGCGACAGAGGGAGCATCGAATCACCAAGAGAAGTAGACCCAATCCGAGTGTCCAAAGCAATATACTTTCAGAGATTGTAGAAATCCATGTTTTAACTCATTTTATGAGGCCAGTATCATCCTGGTACTGGGTTCCATGGGTTAAAGGCAGCAAGGCGTTGACCCAGCTCCTGTAGGGTTGTGGTTCCGGACAACACATGTAATTGTTGTTGAAATGCTTCGGAAATGTTCTGAGTGAGCTCTTGGATGTCTAAACTAATATTTTTATGGCCTATTAATAATTTTCGGATTTTGGTCCAATTCTGAGAGATATTAAAAGGCACAGGCGTTATACAAAATTGAGTGGAGTTCCAATCACATTGTAATGTTATCCGAGTACTGAGGACAGTGAGCTGATCTCCAAGCCATGTCAGTGCTTGCTCCATGTTGTCTAATCTTTCAGCAAGTTGAGAATCAATGTTTCGTTGTTGAAGCCATAACCCGTGAGATTGTTCGTGCCATTGCTGCACAATTTCAGCATTTTGTATGTTTTGATGAAGAGCGAGCCCTGCTACGGCCGCAGTGGAGGCGATGGCGACAAGGCTCATCACCGAGGCAATTATAAGTCCAAGGGCATGGCGGGCTCGCTGGAGAGAAGTCCAAATATAAGTCTCAAGAGGTGATGCCCCCCACGGTCGCATAAGGTTAACAGGTAGCCAAATTTCTTTACGAGCCCTGAGGATATAAATATCTCTAGTAAAGTTGTGTCACCAGGAATGATTGAGGCAAGACAAAAATGTACACGTATCTGTATAATTAACAATCTCCATATTATTATCTCATGTCAAATTCTCCGCTAATAATAGGTAGGGCTTATGGACACAAGCAATAATATATCAGGAGGTATTCCAATATAACTGAATATGAAAGGAGTTATTTGGGTTAGAAAGATTAAGGGACATATTCCCCACACAAAAGTGCTAATGGCATCGCCTGCACCTAACAACTTCCAAAGATGACTCTGTACTTGTAAAGAGTGTCTAAGATGAGGCATAGGTGGTGACAGGCCTCCTTCACGCCATGCCAAGGTTTCATTACCATCAGCGGCAATACTTTTATTTACCTGGTGCCATTTCAAAGGTATGTGACTAAATTTTGTTTGAAAATCACTGTGCACACTCCAATCAGTTATTTGCATCCCATTGTATTCTAATAAAATCTGGGGTTTAGTTTCCCGACATTGTTGCCACTCCAGCACCTCAATATTAGGGGAAACCTCTGGGTTAGGACAAAAAGGTAAAGAACTAGGAATAGTCTCATTACTATATACAGTATGATTATACTGAAAGCTTCTAGTTACAATAATAACAGTATTAGCAGCCACATGACTATGATTATAGCAAACAGCCCAGGCTTCATGCGATTTTCGGAGACAATGAGGACTATTTTCCATGCATATTGCAAGTCCTTCCACTCCAAATTGGTATGTGTTGTTTATGATTCCCGTTTCCCATTCTGTGTTGTCCTTGTCTATATAGGGGGACGGCATCCAAGTAGTGTCATTGGTGAAAACCTTAATTTCCGCCTCTCCCCAGACGACTCCCTGATACAAGGGTGGAAAGGGAATATAAGTCCAATATTCATACAAAGCCTCACTAAGGGAAATAAGTCCCCTGCCGAGGCACATCCAACAAAGGAAGAAATGCATGCTGAATCCAGTTTTCTTTTCAACAGGGTTTCAATCGTCTTGTAGGAAACCACTCAGGCCCGCTCCCTGTAAGGACAAGAGCATAGCCCCATCCCTGTTTTAGAACTTGCCCTTGAACATACTTACCTTCTTCATTAGGATACCAAACCCTTAAATTGTCAGCGGGGACTATCACCGAGGGAGGTGAGGAAAGATGGGTTACGGCAGCGGAGTTTTGCAATTGTCTCCATTGATTCAAAAGATTTAAGGTAAAAAGAACCTTCAGAATCTGGTTTCTGGGGGACTCATTTCCCCCTTTTTGTTTTGCTGTTGAGTTTTTAAGGTTAAATTTGCACGCAATGATGGCTTGACCTTGACTGTTGCCCGGGATACCGGTGATATGTTGAATATTGTATTGCTGTAAGAAAACTTGCAATTTATGAGAGACATAGGCAGGGGCATTATCAGTTTTAAGTATAAGAGGAATACCCATGATGGCAAAACAAGCTAAGAGATGTGTAATAACAGAATCAGCTTTCTCAGATGGCAAAGGAGTGGCCCATTGAAAATGAGAAAAGGTATTAATGGTATGATGAACATACTTTAATTGTCTAAAAGAAGGGACATGTGTGACATCCATTTGCCAAATCTGATTAATTTGAGTATCTCGTGGATTAACCCCAGAATGGAAGGATGGAATGCTCAAAGGAGCACAGGAAGGACAAGCTCGAATAAGAGAACGAGCTTGTTTACGAGTTAAATGAAACCGTCATTGAAGGCCAGAACTATTAGTGTGATGTAGAGCATGTTCTTGTTCTGCAGCCTGCAGGTGGCCAATTAAAAGCGAATCAATTTGAGTATTACCATGAACTAATGGTCTAGGAAGTTGAGAATGAGAATGAAGATGAGTGATGAATAAAGGAGCTCGACGTTGGCTCAAAGTAGAGGATAACAAAGAAAAGAGTTTTTGAAGAGAAGAAGTAGCACAAAGAGGTAAAGTGGCCTGAGAAATATAAGAAGTAACATAAACGGCATGTTGAGAATCACTAACAATATTACAACTAGTAGTAGGGAAATCAAGTAAGACCATGAGAATAGCAAACAATTCTCCCTGTTGCACTAAGGGATAAGGATAAACTGTAACTCGAGATTGATGAACACTCCAATATCCAGCCTTACCATTGCTATTAGCATCAGTAAAAAAGGTAGGACCTTGAACAGGATATACAGAAATTGGTGAGAAAGGCAACACAGAATGTTGCCTAAAAAATGAAAAGATCGGAGACTTAGGATATTGGGTAGAAAATTGTCCAACAAAGGAAGTGCAAGCAACTTGCCAAGAATCAGAAGTTGCAAGAAGATAAGTGATCTGACTATGAGTGAATTGAGAAATAATTAAGGAAGGATCTCCTCCCCAAAGTTGTCGACAACGATGTCATCCTTTGATGATCAGTTCAGCTAAACAGTCGATATAAGTAGTCAAGCATTTAGATGTTTTATTGGACAAAAAGATCCATTCTAGTGGCCGATTGGTTTGATGAATCATTCCTGTAGGAGAATGTAAAGTATGAAATAAACAAAGGGAAAGGGGAACGTCGGGAAGGATATAATGTAAATGGGCCTTTTGAAGTTGCTCTTCTACAAGCTGGAATTCCTGTAAAGCCAAAGGAGTTAAATGACGTGAGCTGTCCAAGTGACTGTCTCCTTCTAGAATAGAAAAAAGATGCTGTAACTGATATGTTGGTATTCTTTAAACAGGACACATCCAATTAATGTCTCCCAAAAGCTTTTGAAAATCATTTAATGTTTTTAAATGATCACGTCGAATTTGAACTTTTGGGGGTCGAATATTTCATGCTTTCAAGGTATAACCTAAATATTGAATAGGAAAATCTACTTGAATTTTTTCTGGGGCAATATTAAGTGAGTAGAAAGAAAGCTGAGTTTGTAATGATGCAAAAGCATCTTGCTGCTTTTCTCTGGTGGGTGCAGCAAGAAGAATGTCACCTATATAATGATATAAAAGAACAGAAGGATGACACTTTCGAACAGGATCCAAGGCCCGTAGGACAAATTTTTGACACAAGGTAGGGCTGTTTAACATACCTTGAGGTAAAACTTTCCATTGGTATTGAGAAAGTGGCTGAGAATTATTAAAAACAGGGACAGAGAAGGCAAAACGCTCACAATCCTTTTGATCTAAAGGAATAGAAAAAAAACAATCCTTTAAATCAATAACCATGAGCCCCCAATCTTGAGGAATTATAGAAGGATTAGGAAGGCCAGGTTGTAAGGATCCCATGGGTTGAATACATGCATTAATAGCACGAAGATCTGTTAATAATCTCCATTTACCGTTCTTTTTCTTTATCACAAAAACAGGGGAGTTCCACGGAGAAGTACTAGGCTCTAGATGACCTAAGGATAATTGTTCCTGAACTAAGTTTTCCAAGGCCTCAAGCTTCTCACGTGTTAAAGGCCACTGTTCAACCCATACAGGAATATTAGTTTTCCACTTTAAGGGAAGGGCTTGAGGCTGCTGAACAGTGGCTACATGTTTAAAGACTTTTTAAGGGGATTGTAGCCCATGTGGAACATCATATTCTTGGCAGAATTAGAAACATGAGGAATAGAAACAAAAGCTCCAAATTGTTGCAATAAATCTCGCCCCCATAAATTTAGGGCAATAGGAACAATATAAAATTGAACTTGGGCCATTTGACCATCCGGCCCTCGACAACTCAAGGATTGAGAACTTTGATACACCTCTGAGGCGGCATTGTAAAGGCCATTGGTCGGAGGCAATAATGGAAACGTTAGCTCCTGTATCAACCAAGCCCTGAAAAATTTGTCCTCTACTTCCAGAGGAAACAAGGGTTTTTGTTGGGTTACTAAAGTTTCCCAAAAAATATGTTTACCCGTGCTTCCAAAACCTCCAGTTCTTTCTTGCCTCCGTGAAGGAAACTGAAAATAGGGTAGTAAAAGGAGTTGTGCAATCCGTTGCACCTCTTTAAGGGATATGGGTTTATGAGCCTGTGCCATAATTTGAATTTCCCCTTTATAATCAGAATCTATAACACCCAAATGAATTTGTAAACCGTTTAGAATACTACTACTATGTCGTATAACCAATCCAACAGTATGTGGAGGTAATGGCCCAAAAACACCTGTAGGCAATTTAACAACTCCCATTTCTGGGGTGAGTTCGACGGTCTGCAAAATTGACACATCAGCAGCAGTGCTACCAGAAGTAGCAGAGAAAAGTTGAGTTAGTGAAAATTGGGGGTTAACATTGACTGATTGGCCTGCTGATGCTGGACCCCCGAGCTGATTGGAAATTGCAAATGAAGAGGGCTTGTATTGTTGCTGGGGCCCCAAGCTGAAGGGCCCCTCTGCAAGTTTCCCGATCTGGAGGTTAGAGGGTTACCATATTTGTCCACTTTAGAGTGACATTGATTAGTCCAGTGTCGCCCTTTGCCGCAACAACGACAGGGCTCAGTGGGAAGCATTTTAGATCCTATTTTGGGGGAGTCATTCTTACTAGATAACTTACGACAATCCTTTTTAAAATGACCAGTCTTTCCACATTGAAAGCAAACCCCCTTTTTTCCCATGAGTGCCTTAGATAGAGCTCCAGCAAACAATTGTGTGTTATAGGCAGCCCCTCCCACTCCGGCACAGGCTCTAATAAAATCTTCTATTTGTAAGTTTCCAGCAGCCTTTAGAGGGCGCAACAACCTTTGACATTCTTGATTAGCATTCTCGAAAGCTAATGTGGTTATCAGGATTTTGCCTGCTGCCCCATTACCCACAGTCTTCATTACAGCATCTTGGAGCCGAGCAACAAAATCAGGATAAGGTTCATTAGCACCCTGCAAAATCTTAACGAAAGACAAAGCAGTTTTTCCCAATGGTTCTACTTTACACCAAGCTTTTAAAAAAATGTCCTTTAACTTGTGATAATGCTATGTCATCGAGCCCAGTTTGAGCCGCTACGGTAGCAAACTGACCAGTACCTGTTCATTGCTCCTCTGTTGGTCCTGGAGGATTTTTAGCGGCATTGCGGCGGGCCTGTTCTTTGGCATCTTCCAGCCACCAACTGCGTAACTGGAGCCACTGAGAGCGGTCCAAAACAGCCTTCCCCAAAGTCTCCCAATCAAGAGGCAAAAACAAATTCTCAGAGGAGAAAGAATCTAAAAGCCCCATGACAAAAGGAGATTGAGGGCCATAATTAGCAACAGCTGCCTCCATTTCTTTAAGGAACTTAAATTGAAGGACATTATACTGCACATTCACACCTCCTTGAGGAAATTGATCATTAAGGCCAAAAGGTTGCCTAGTAATGGGAAACAATTGTAGAGGATCCTCATCCTCTTGAGAATCCAATACCTCAATTACAGCTTTAGCAGTAGAAGCAGGGACAGTAAAAACCGTGCCTGAACAAGGCAGCATTTCCACCGGCGGTGGTGGTGGTGGAAAACTATCCTCCTCCTCTGCCTTGGGTGCTGATGGGGGTGGATGAGCCATGGGAAAAGTAAAAACAGGAGTGGGTGAAGGAGAAGGGTGAGGGGGAGATAACTGCAATTTTAAAATTTGTTGTAACAATTGAACAACGGGCTGAAGCTCCTTTTGAATTCCTGATTCCCTTTCCTGAGACACATCATTATACAAAGAACCTTCCCCATCAGTTACAGGATTATCTAAAGGAGAGGAAATGGCTATTGGAGACTTCAAAGATTCCTCATCTCCACCTTCCCCTTTTTCAGAGTCTGTCTCTAAGAGCTCCAAAGCCTGAGTAATAGAGGCACAGAGGGCCCACAAAGGTGCCGACATTACATCGCCGCGCTGATGCGCTTGACGAAGGGTCTTAACAACCTGTTGCCAATCTCGTTTATTTAATTGCACTTTAGTTTGATATTGAAACCAATAGCAATGTTGTTCCACATGAGCAAACAATTTCCGTAAAGTTCTCTCTTTGGTATCAACTCCAATTGAAAGGAAAAGCCCTTGTAATAATCTTAAATATTCTGAGGCCAAGGAACTGGAATTCCCCATAATGAAAGCTTAAGAAGGTTCCCCTTAACAATATCCGGGCTTTACCCGGTCCTAGGGGGTTCCCCTTCTTGTTCTCCCCTACTCACCCGTGCGAACCCTGCTCGCTGCGCCACTTATTGGGGTCCGTGCTGGGGGTGGTGGAGAATGAACAGACACAAAAGACAAAGACAAACAGAGAACATGGCGGCCGCACTCAGAGCCTCTGCCTCACTTTATTTATATTCCATAAACCTCACGTCAGCAGAAAGAACACAATGCAAAACAAACTTTCTTTACCCAGATGTAACCTTTTACTCAGTTCCTTGTCTTTATGCTCTTCTTTATCTGCCTGCCTTCTTGGCGCCTACAGGAGTTCATTAAAAGTTCAATTGGAGAGACTGTCCTTGAGCCCTATCTATTCTTAGCATACTGTTTTCAAAGGCCCCTGCACCTAACCAAAAAGAAGAAAGCTGGAGGTATCACGCTACTGACTTCAAACTATACTACAAGGCTACAATAACCGAAACAGCATGGCACTGGTACCAAACAGATATATAGACCAATGGAGCAGAACAGAGGCCTCAGAAATAACACCACACATCTACAATCATCTGATCTTTGACAAACCTGACAAAAACAAGAAATGGGGAAAGGATTCCTTCTTTAATAAATTGTGTTGGGAAAACTGGCTAGCCACATGTAGAAAGCTGAAAGCAGATCCCTTCCTTACACCTTACATAAAAATTAACTCAAGGTGAATTAAGGACTTAAATGTTAGACCTAAAACCATAAAAACCCTAGAAGAAAACCTTGGCAATACCATTCAGGACATAGGCATGGTCAAGGACTTCATGACTAAAACACCAAAAGCAATGGCAGCAAAAGCCAAAATGGACAAATGGGATCTAATAAACTAAAGAGCTTCTGCATGGCAAAAGAAACTATCATCAGAGTGAAAAGGCAACCTACAGAATGGGAGAAAATGTTGGCAATCTACCCATCTGACAAAGGGCTAATATCCAGAATCTTCAAAGAACTCTAACAAATTTACAAGAAAAAAAACAACCCCATCAAAAAGTGAGCAGAGGATATGAACAGACATTTCTCAAAAGAAGATATTTATGCAGCCAACAGACACATGAAAAAATGCTCATCATCACTTGTCATCAAAGAAATGCAAATCAAAACCACAATGAGATACCATCTCATGCCAACTAGAATGGTGATCATTAAAAAGTCAGGAAACAACAAATGCTGCAGAGGATGTGGAGAAATAGAAATACTTTTACACTGTTGGTGGGAGTGTAAATTAGTTCAACCATTGTGGAAGACATTGTGGTGATTCCCCAAGGATCTAGAACTAGAAATACCATTTGACCCAGCAATCCCATTACTGGGTTTGTACCCAAAGGATTATAAATCATGCTAATATAAAGACACACGCACACACATGTTTATTGTGGCATTATTCACAATAACAAAGACTGGGAACCAACCTAAATGTCCATCAATGATAGACTGGATTAATAAAATATGGCACATATATACCATGGAATACTATCCAGCCATAAAAAAGGATGAGTTCGTGTTCTTTGCAGGGACATGGATGAAGCTGGAAACTATCATTCTCAGCAAACTAGCACAAACACAGAAAACCAAACTCCACATGTTCTCACTCATAGGTGGGACCTGAACAATGAGAACACTTGGACACAGGGTGGGGAACATCACACACTAAGGCCTGTTGGGGGGTGGGGCCCTGGGGAAGAGAGAGCATTAGGAGAAATACCTAATGTAAATAACGAGTTGGTAGGTGCAGCAAACCAACATGTCACATGTACACCTATGTATCATACCTGCATGTTGTGCACATGTACCCTAAAGTATAATAATAATAATAATAATAATAATAAAGATGTGTAAAAATCTCACTTCGTGGTCAAACTGGTTAAGATTAATTATAATTGTCTATAATTTCATTAAAATTGGGGTTAACATTAATAGTAAACTAATACAAGGGTAAAATTTGGCTTTCTCTTTTTAACAGGATTTTTATGTAATAGTAAGGGCTAATAAAAGGTTTTTGCTTTTTCAAATTTTTAATTCTTCATGTTGGCAAAACAAATAACTTGTGGTAATCTGAAATTCTATTCCATAAGATTAACTGTTTTAGACCTCTGACATCTTTAACAAGCTCCCCAAAGTCAAACTTCAGTCTCAAGGTTGTCTTTTCTGATTACTGACTTTTTGCTGCTACAAAGAGTCCCTAAAGCATTAAAAAGAAAGGCAAACAGAATTACTTAATATGTTTAGGAACATGGGATTGTCAAAATGATGTCTTTTTTTTCAGTTTATATTTGAGTGTATAATATTAACATTTGTTCCAAAACCATACGGGGTGTCCAAGGTTCTAATGTCTAAATATGTGCTTCAATCAAAATTAACGTTGTTATGTTGGGTCATTGTAAACTGCAGATAACCAAATTTTTTTGTCAATCATGTTTCTCACTGTAACCCTGGACATTTTGTCGTTGGCAGACAATTTTCTTGTTTTAATCCTCTTTAAAAATGGCTTCTAATCAGCTGTGGAACTTTAACAGGTGCTCTCAAATGCGGGCTTCTGATAAGAGATAAAAGTACAGAACTCATAAAAAGTGAAAATATTTATGGATATCAAGCAGAACAAAGTTAATAGAATAGATTTAGTTAATAGAAAACTAAAGCAATGTTTTTAACTGTCGCTTAAAACATTGCTAATTCTTATTTTGTTTTTCAGAGTCAGAACTCTCTCAAAAGTTTTAAACAATTGAGCAAGGTGTACTGCTGTAAACATAATTTGGACCCTGTCTGTTTCTCTTTGCCTGGTTCTGCTAAAAATCAAAAACTAGTTCTAAGTATTCTTAACTTACAATATAGTTATTTGCAGCAGTGAAACAAAAATCAATTTTCTTTTCTTTCCTTTTTTTTTTTTTTTTTTTTTTGAGACATAGTCTCGCTCTGTCTGTGGCTGGCATGCAGTGGCAAAATCTCAGCTCACTGCAACCTTGTCTCCTGGGTTCAAGTGAGTCTCCTGTTTCAGTCTTCTGAGTAGCTGGGACTACAGGCGTGCAACACCACGGCCAGCTAATTGTTATATTTTTAGTATAGATGGTGTTTAGTATAGATGGTTGGCCAGGATGGTCTGAATCTCTTGACTTCCTGATTATCCCACCTCAGTCTCCGAGAGTGCTGGGATGACAGGCATGAGCCACCACGCCCAGCTAAAAAATCCATTTTCTTACACAATGAAACACAATAGAAAAATGCTAGTTGTTTTACCAAGGCTTTAACTGGAAGGGTGTGTTTTCCTTTAAGAAATCAAGTTTAAGTTGCAAAGCCAGTAACAGTCTCTTGGGAAAGCTGGTCTCATACCTTGTCTACACAGTCCTCATACAGAGTTCCTGGCCTGTGGTGAGTAAAACATGTCACTTTCTAACAGACTCAGAAACACTATGCTCTTGGAACCTCAAAAAATACAGAAGTTTACCCAACTCAGGTATTTATCCATGGCTTGGCCCAGGTTTAAAAAGTCCTGTCTAAGATTTCTTTTGGAACAGAGTTTCACCAAAGCCTATCAAAAAGTCCTATGTAGAGGTAGTTATTCTTGCTGTACTATGATCAAATAGTCAGGCCAAGTATAATGCTAAAGTCTATTTTGCAAACAATTCAGTCTATTCTGAGTTGTTTTTAACAAAACAAAATCTTAAAAAAAAAAAAATTATCTTTCAAAACTTACCATACATTTCTTATGAACTTCTAGTCTCATTCATTGTTTTAAAGTTTTTGATGATATTTTAAACTAACCCTGCTTATTCCTATAAGCCAACCAGTGATCTCTGCCTGCAACTCAGAAAAAATAGAAAGGGATGGGTAATGTGAAAATCTAAATCAATATTCTAGTTCTAATCAATTATTCTGCAAATCCTGCTGGGTGATGAAGATAAATAAGGTGCCAATAACCCAGAGGCTTCTTAATTTTTTTATTATTTTTTATTTTTTTTGAGACGGAGTCTCGCTCTGTAGTCCGGGCTGGAGTGCAGTGGCCGGATCTCAGCTCACTGCAAGCTCCGCCTCCCAGGTTTAGGCCATTCTCCTGCCTCAGCCTCCGGAGTAGCTGGGACTACAGGAGCCCGCTACCTCGCCTGGCTAGTTTTTTGTATTTTTTAGTAGAGACGGGGTTTCACGGTGTTCGCCAGGATAGTCTCGATCTCCTGACCTCGTGATCCGCCTGTCTCGGCCTCCCAAAGTGCTGGGATTACAGGCTTGAGCCACCGCGCCCGGCCTCCAGAGGCTTCTTTTATCAGAAAGTAAGATAAAAGGAGCTAACCAAAGCCAAGCCTTATGCACCCAAATCTTAGCAAACATAAGTATAGCTACCAGTTATCGGGGTGTGTCAGCAGTCTCAACATTTTTAGGCTTTTCCTACCCTCCTTGTTTCATTTCAATGTATGTCCTCTGGTAAATCAGATTGTTTCTTTTTCCCTAAAAACTACCAAGCTCCAAGTGGTAATGCAAATGGAATGACGCATAAACACATGTTTCTTCTGAGACACTTAAACCAGCCCTAGAAGAAATTCTAACTGTTGTTTTCTACACAGCACTACTCTCCACCGAGGCATAGCCAAAGATATCAATGCCTAATCTCCCTAACAGCAGTTAGGGTCTCCACTCCTGACAGGGGACTGAGAGGGATTAGCTAGCTAGCCTAAGGTAGACAGCAAGGGAAGGGTCCCTGGAGAACCCCTAACCCATGAGTCAGTGCCTCATAATCACATACCCACCAAGTCAGGCATAATGGCACACACCTGCAATCCCAGTGACTCAGGAAGCATGAGAATTGCTTGACCCTCGGAGGTGGAGGTTGCAGTGAACTGGGATCACACCATTGCACTCCACCCTGGGTAACAGAGTGAAAGTCAGTCTCAAGAAAAAAAAAATCACGTTTTATCAATATTTCAATTGTTTTATGTCTGAATACTTAAGCATCAAGGACAGGACATTGAATGATGATAAGGGATATTTAAATTTATAAAGTAAAAAATGATCATCGGAGTCTAATAATTGATAAATACAACAAATAATTCTTCATAGAATTATTCTGGGTATGTTTGACAAACAAGAAGGTGGCATAGGACCTTCTTGTCCTACTCATGTGAAGAGTTCTTCTCTCTCACTTTAGTCTCAATTCCCTACCTTAGAGCTAGCACATACTCACATACAAAGAATAAGAAAAGTTAACTTATTTTCTTAGAAGGTTGTGATTCACATTTTATTCTATTACATCTTTTCTGCATTGCTGTTATAATACTGTTGAAATGCACCCTCTTTCACCAGAATACTTTTCTGAATCTGAATAGACTGACACTGGAGAAGATTAGCTCAGCACACTCACTTGAACGATCCCTTTGCTTTTCAGGAAGTAAAAATACCTTTGAGGAGTGAAAATAAAGTGACTGCGGATTAAGCAGAGAGTCATAAACGGAAAAACATTTGTCAATTGTTTGAAGATTACATTGCATGGTCTACAACTTAAAATATAAAATGGGGTTCCAAGATGGCCGAATAGGAACAGCTCTAGCCTCCAGCTCCTAGCGTGAGTGACACAGAAGACAGGTGATTTCTGCATTTCCAACTGAGGTACTGGGTTCATCTCACTGGGGCGTGTTGGACAGTGGGTGCAGGACAGTGGGTGCAGCCCACCAAGCGAGAGCCAAAGCAGGGTGAGGCATCGTCTCACCCAGGAAGTGCAAGGGGGAAGGGAATTTCCTTCCTGGCCAAAGGAAACTGTGACACACAACACCTGGAAAATCAGGTCACTCCCACCCTAATACTACACTTTACCAAGAGTCTTAGCAAATGGCACACCAGGAGATTATATCCTGTGCTTGGTTCAGAGGGTCCCATGCCCACAGAACCTCCCTCATTGCTAGCACAGCAGTCTGAGATCTAACTGCAAAGTGGCAGCGAGGCTGGGGGAGGGGTACCTGCCATTGCTGAGGCTTGCGTAGGTAAACAAAGCAGCCTGGGAGCTCGAACTGGGTGGAGCCCACTGCATCTCAAGGAGGCCTGCCTGCCTCTGTAGACTCTACCTCTGGGGACAGGTCATAGCCAAACAAAAGGCAGCAGAAACATCTGAAGATTTAAATGTCCCTGTCTGACAGCTTTGAAGAGAGTAGTGGTTCTCCCAGCATGGAGTATGAGATCTGAGAACAGACAGACTGCCTCCTCAAGTGGGTCCCTGACCCCCAAGTAGCCTAACTGGGAGACAACCCCCACCACAGGCAGACAGACACCTGACACCTCACATGGCCAGGTACCCCTCTAAGATGAAGCTTCCAGAGGAACAATCAGGCAGCAACATTTGCTGCTCAGCAATATTCACTCTTCTGCAGTCTCCGCTGCTGATACCCAGGCAAACAGGGTCTGGAGTGGAGCTCCACCAAACTCCAAGAGACCTGCAGCTGAGGGTCCTGAATGTTAGAAGGAAAACTAACAAACAGAAAGGACATCCACACCAAAACCCCATCTGCACATCACCATCATCAAAGACCAAAGGTAGATAAAACCACAAAGATGGGGAAAAAACAGAGCAGAAAAGCTGGAAACTCTGAAAATCATGAGTGCCTCTCCCCCTCCAAAGGAATGCAGCTCCTCGCCAGCAACAGAACAAAGCTGGATGGAGAATGACTTTGACGAGTTGAGAGAAGAAGGCTTCAGACAATCAAACTTCTCCGAGCTACAGGACGAAGTTTCAACCCATCTCAAAGAAGCTAAAAAGCTGGAAAAAAGATTTGATGAATGGCTAACTAGAATAACCAATGTAGAGAACTCCTTAAATGATCAGATAGAGCTGAAAGCCATGTCACAAATGCACAAGCTTCAGTATGTGACAAATGCACAAGCTTCAGTAACCGATTTTATTGACTGGAAGAAATGGTATCCGTGATTGAGGATCAAATGAATGAAATGAAACGAGAAGTGTAGAGAAAAAAGAGTAAAAGGAAATGAGCAAAGCCTCCAAGAAATATGAGACTATGTGAAAAGACCAAATCTACGTCTGATTGGTGTACCTGAAAGTGACGGGGAGAATGGAACCAAGTTGGAAAACACTGCAGGATATTATCCACGAGACCTTCCCCAACCTAGTAAAGCAGGCCAACATTCAAATTCAGGAAATACAGAGAACACCACAAAGATACTCCTCGAGAAGAGCAACTCCAGACACATAATTGTCAGATTCACCAAAGTCTAAATGAAGGAAAAAATGTTAAGAGCAGCCAGAGAGAAAGGTCGGGTTACCCACAAAGGGAAGCCCATCAGACTAACAGCAGATCTCTCAGCAGAAACTCTCCAAGCCAGAAGAGAGTGGGGGCCAATATTCAACATTCTTAAAGAAAAGAATTTTCAACCCAGAATTTCATAACCAGCCAAACTAAGTTTCACAAGTGAAGGAGAAATAAAATCCTTTACAGACAAGCTACTGCTGAGAGATTTTGTCACCACCAGGCCTGCCCTACAAGAGATCCTGAAGGAAGCACTAAACATGGAAAAGAACAACAGGTACCAACCACTGCAAAAACATGCCAAAATGTAAAGACCATTGATGCTAGGAAGAAACTGCATCACCTAATGAGCAAAATAACCAGCTAATATCATAATGACAGGATCAAGTTAACACATAACAATATTAACATTAAATGTAAATGGGCTAAATGTTTCAATTAAAATACACAGACTGGCAAATTAGATAAAGACTCAAGACCCTCAGTTTGCTGTACTCAGGACAGAGTACACCTGCAGAGACACACATAGGTTCAAAATAAAGGGATGGAGGAAGATCTACCAAGCAAATGGAAAACAAAAAAAAGGCAGGGGTTGCAATCCTAGTCTCTGATAAAACAGACTTTAAACCAACAAAGATCAAAAGAGACAAAGAAGGCCATTACATAATGGTAAAGGGATCAATTCAACAAGAAGAGCGAATTATCCTAAATATATATGCACCCAATACAGGAGCAACCAGATTCATAAAGCAAATCCTTAGAGACTTACAAAGAGACTGAGACTCCCACACAATAATAATGGGAGAATTTAACATCCCACTGTCAACATAAGACAGATCAATGAGACAGAAAGTTAACAAGGATATCCAAGAATTGAACTCAGCTCTGCACCAAGTGGACCTAATAGACATCTACAGAACTCTCCACCCCAAATCAACAGAATATACACTCTTCTCAGCACCATATCACACTTATTCCAAAATTGACCACATAGTTGGAAGTAAAGCACTCCTCAGCAAATGTACAAGAACAGAAATTGTAACAAACTGTCTCTCAGACCACAGTGCAATCAAACTAGAACTCAGGATTAAGAAATTCAAAAAAAACCACTCAACTACATGGAAACTGAACAACCTGCTCCTGAATGACTACTGGGTACATAACGAAATGAAGGCAGAAATAAAGATGTTCTTTGAAACCAATGAGAACAAAGATACAACATACCAGAATCTCTGGGACACATTTAAAGCAGTGTGTAGAGGGAAATTTATAGCACAAATTCCCATAAGAGAAAGCTGGAAAGATCTAAAATTGACACACTAACACCACAATTAAAAGAATTAGAGAAGCAAGAGCAAACACATTCCAAAGCTAGCAGAAGGCAAGAAATAACTAAGATCAGAGCAGAACTGAAGGAGATAGAGACATAAAAATCCTTCAAAAAAAATCAATGAATCCAGGAGCTGGTTTTTTGAAAAGATCAACAAAATTGATAGACCACTAGCAAGACTAATAAGAAAGAAAAGAGAAAAGAATCAAATAGATGCAATAAAAAATGATAAAGGGGATATCACCACCAATCCCATGGAAATACAAACTACCATCAGACAATACTATAAACACGCCTAAGCAAACAAACTAGAAAACCTAGAAGAAATGGATAAATTCCTGGACACATACACTCTCCAAAGACTAAACCAGGAAGAAGTTGAATCCCTGAAAAGACCAATAACAGGCTCTGAAATTGAGGCAGTAATTAATAGCCTACCAATCAAAAAAAGTCCAGGACCAGACGGATTCACAGCCAAATTCTACCAGAGGTACAAAATGGTACCATTCCTTCTGAAACTATTCCAATCAATAGAAAAAGAGGGAATCCTCCCTAACTCATTTTATGAGGCCAACATCATCCTGATACCAAAGCCTGGCAGAGGCACAACAAAAAAAAGAGAATTTTAGACCAATATCCCTGATGAACATCGATACAAAAATCCTCAATAAAATACTGGCAAACCGAACCCAGCAGCACATCAGAAGTCTTATCCACCATGATCAAGTGGGCTTCATCCATCCCTGAAATGTAAGGCTAGTTCAATATACGCAAATCAGTAAACGTAATCCAGCATATAAACAGAACCAAAGACAAAAACCACATGATTATCTCAATAGATGCAGAAAAGGCCTTTGACAAAATTCAACAGCCCTTCATGCTAAAAACTCTCAATAAATTTGACATTGATGTAACGTATTTCAAAATAATAAGAGCTATTTATGACAAACCTACAGCCAATATCATACTCAATGGGCAAAAACTGGAAGCATTCCCTTTGAAAACTGGCACAAGACAGGGATGCCCTCTCAGCACTCCTATTCAACATAGTGTTGGAAGTTCTGGCCAGGGCAATCAGCCAGGAGAAAGAAAAAAGGAGTATTCAGTTAGGAAAAGAGGAAGTCAAATTGTCCCTGTTTGCAGATGACATGATTGTATATTTAGAAAACCCCATCGTCTCAGCCCAAAATCTCCTTAAGCTGATAAGCAACGTCAGCAGAGTATCAGGATACAAAATCAATGTGCAAAAATTGCAAGCTTTCTTACAGACTAGTATCAGAGAAACAGAGCCAAGTCATGAGTGAACTCCCATTCACAATTGCTTCAAATAGAATAAAATACCTAGGAATCCAATTTACAAGGGATGTGAAGGACCTCTTCAAGGAGAACTACAAACCACTGCTCAATGAAATAAAAGAAGACACAAACAAATGGAAGAATATTCCATGCTCATGTATCAATATCATGAAAATGGCCATACTGCCCACGGTAATTTATAGATTCAATGCCATCCCCATTAAGCTACAAATGATTTTCTTCACAGAATTGGAAAAAACTACTTTAAAGTTCATATGGAACCAAAAAAGAGCCCGTATTGCCAAGACAATCCTAAGCCAAAAGAACAAAGCTGGAAGCATCACAATACCTGACTTCAAACTATACTACAAGGCTACAGTAACCAAAACAGCATGGTGCTGCTACCAAAACAGAGACATAGAACAGTTGAACAGAACAGAACCCTCAGAAATAATACCACACATCTACAACCATCTGATCTTTGACAAACCTGACAAAAACAAGAAATGGGGAAAGGATTCCCTATTTAATAAATGGTGCTGGGAAAACTGGCTAGCCATAAGTAGAAAGCTGATACTGGATCCCTTCCTTATGCCTTATACAAAAATTAATTCAAGATGGACTGGAGACTTCAATGTTAGACCTAAAACCATAAAAAGCCTAGAAGAAAACCTAGGTAATACCATTCAGGACATAGGCATGGGCAAGGACTTCATGTCTAAAACACCAAAAGCAATGGCAACAAAAGCCACAATTGACAAATGGGATCTAATTAAAGAGCTTCTGCACAGCAAAAAAAAAAAAAAAAAAAAAAAAAAAAAAAAAAAAAAAAAAAAAAAAACTACCATCAGAGTGAACAGGCAACCTACAGAATAGGAGAAAAATTTTGCAATCTACTCATCTGACAAAGGGATAATATCCAGAACCTACAAAGAATTCAAACAAATTTACAAGAAAAAAACAAACAACCCCATAAAAAAGTGGGCAAAGGATATGAGCAGACACTTCTCAAAAGAAGACATTTATGCAGCCAACAGACACATGAAAAAATGCTCATCATCCCTAGCCATCAGAGAAAAGGAAATCAAAATCACAAAGAGATACCATCTCACACCAGTTAGAATGACAATCATTAAAAAGTCAGGAAACAACAGGTGCTGGAGAGGATGTGGAGAAATAGGAACACTTTTTCACTGTCGGTGGGACTGTAAACTAGTTCAACCATTGGGGAAGACAGTGTGGTGATTCCTCAAGGATCTAGAACTAGAAATACCATTTGACCCAGCCATCCCATTACTGGGTATATACACAAAGGATTATAAATCATGCTGCTATAAAGACACATGCACACGTATGTTTATTGCAGCACTATTCACAATGGCAAGACTTGGAACCAACACAAATGTCCATCAATGACAGACTGGATTAAGAAAATGTGGCACATATACACTATGGAATACTATGTAGCCATAAAAAAGAATGAGTTCATTCCTTTGTAGAGACATGGATGCAGTTGGAAACCATCATTCTCAGCAAACTATCACAAGAACAGAAAACCAAACACTGCATGTTCTCACTCATAGATGGGAATTGAACAATGAGAACACTTGGACACAGGAAGGGGAACATCACACACCAGGGCCTGTCGTGGGGTGGGGACAGGGGGGAGGGATAGCATTAGGAGACATACCTAATGTAAATGATGAGTTAATGGGTGCAGCACACCAACATGGCACATGTATACATATATAACAAATCTGCACGTTGTGCACATGTACCCTAGAACATAAAGTATAATTAAAAAAGAAAAAATAATAAAATATAAAATGCATAACATAAATACTGCGCAATAGAATAAAAATGATGGAGTTGACCACAAAGGACAGCCAATGCTGTATTATAGCAATACAGAAAAATATATATCTACTGTCAGAAGAAGGTAACTTGAAGGATTTGAGAGATGTTCTCTAAGAATGTAAAAATATTTTCAGTTTTAGATTCTGT
The DNA here is from genome assembly GCF_037993035.2 of Macaca fascicularis. Classification (NCBI taxonomy): domain Eukaryota; kingdom Metazoa; phylum Chordata; class Mammalia; order Primates; family Cercopithecidae; genus Macaca; species Macaca fascicularis. The sequence continues at coordinate 22,559,625 of NC_088393.1, read as the reverse complement.
AATAAATGTTTCTTAAGCATTTTTAATTTTCAAAAAAATTTGAGTGCATTCCTTGTCAGCTTAGTTTTCCTGAAGAATTTAAATATAATAGAGTAAAATAATACCTATTAAAAATAACTTTTCTGGTAATAGAGAAGTTTAATTTTTAGATTAAAAAAGTAAACTTTTACAAAATTATATGCAGACCAATTTAATCAGAAGCTACTTTGTTACAACTGTGAGAAATGACATAAAGATTCAACTTTTATGTCAGCTGGGAGAGAAAATGATTACTAAGGGCTAGAAAATTGGTTTCACTAATCAATGTTGATTTTTATTGTTATTTTGTCTCAAATTATGTTAATAACAAAGTAATGGCCTTGATCCAAAACAATTTTTAAAAACTTATATAGTATAAAATTAAAATGTTTCTAGAAATAAAAAAAGAGATATATAAATAAATAAGAAAAGAAAAAAAGTGGATTACTCACAATAGCTAAGGTATGAAATCAACCTAAGTGTCCATCAACAGGTGAATGAATTTTAAAAAGTGATATATTTACACAAGGGAATGCTATTTATTTCTTAAAAAGAAAGAAGTCTTGGAGGTGGGCTCAGCAGTCTGTGCCTTAGCAAGCCTTGCAGATATTCTGATGCAACCAAAGTTTGAGGGACACTGCAAAGGATAGTGTCCATATGATTGCTGGGTCACCCCACCTATCCTGAAAGTGAGGAACATCCCGAGTGAGACCAGTTAGCATATTGTAGCTCTTTCTCCAGCCACAACCAGAAAGTCTTTGCTTCCCCTTTGCCTTCCACCACGATGGGAAGTTTCCTGAAGCCTCTGTAGCTGTGCAAAACTAGAAAAAGATGCACACCCAAAAGCCTCATTTGAAACTTCCAGACAGAAACCAAGCATTTGGAAAGTCTCTTTGGACAGTTTTAAACACAATTGCAGAAAAGAAAGCAACCTTACTCAGTGAGATGATGATGAGAATGAAGACTTTTATGATGATCTACTTCCACTTAATAGTGACTTTACAATCCTTAACACTGCACTCAGCTACCAAGCCAATGAATAAGATTGTGCATCACAGTTGAAATCTGTTCTCCACTCCTTTTGTAGTTGTTCTGAATTGGGTACCAGAAGTCAATTGTCTCATTATTAACATAGCTTCTAAACTGATTCATTTTTGTGACACATAATGACTGTTAGTTGAGTTCTAGTTGTATGTTAAAAAATGCTGATAAAAAATATTTCTACAGAGACGACAGTCAATTAAAATTAACTGTGAGTTATGCTAGGAGCTATACTTAATTCATTTAGACTTTATTTGGTCATTTTAAAAATATATTTCAAAGAAGAAAAATTTTTTTAAAAAGTCTTTTTATTTTCAACAACATTGATGAACCTGGAAGACATTAGGTTAAGTGAAATAAGCCAGCACACACACAAAATAATAAAAAATTATCTCATTTCTATGTAGAGTATTAAAAATTCAAACTCACTCCAGGTGTGAAGTGGCGGCCTTGTGTGTGATCTTTCTGCCCTCCCCAAGTTTGTATTTTCGACATTAAAGTCTACTTCTTAACTAAAAGTTTTAAATTGGAAAATAAAAAAAACTCAAACTCATAAAAGCAAAGAGTAGAATGATGATTGCCTGAAGCTGGAGGTGGAGGAGATGGTGGTCAAAAGTAAAGAGTCTTTGCTACATCTCTTACCTTAACAAATAAGTTATTCTTCTCTTTTTTTAAATCACCAGGGAATTGAATTATTTCCTGAAGAATTACAACTGAAAGAATAACATATTTATTAAAGCACTGAAGGTTGTATACTGAAATTTCAGAGGCTTGGCAAAATAATATATATTCTGCTCAAATCACCATTTCCTTTTTTTTTTCTGATTAAGAGGACTTTTTCATGGTCTTTCAGGGATTATATTTTCGTTCACCTTCTATCTGCATTCTCTTTCTTCAGCCAATTGATTAAAAAAGAGATGCAGAAGCCGGGCGCGGTGGCTCAAGCCTGTAATCCCAGCACTTTGGGAGGCCGAGATGGGCGGATCACGAGGTCAGGAGATCGAGACCATCCTGGCTAATATGGTGAAACCCCGTCTCTACTAAAAATACAAAAAACTAGCCGGGCGAGGTGGTGGGCGCCTGTAGTCCCAGCTACTCGGGAGGCTGAGGCAGGAGAATGGCGTAAACCCGGGAGGCGGAGCTCGCAGTGAGCTGAGATCCGGCCACTGCACTCCAGCCTGGGCGACAAAGCGAGACTCCGTCTCAAAAAAAAAAAAAAAAAAAAGAGATGCAGAGAAGACACATTTTCTTCTCATCCACACATCACTTTCACTTGCTATTAGTCAAGGTGATTTGAGCTGAGAATAGCAGTTTTCTATCATGAAAGCAACTTCTCAGAAATAACACTCGGAAACAAAACTATAAATCTTTCAACAAAAGCTAACGTATTTTAAGCAAAATAAGCATATGCAGCAATAATAAAATGCTTGTGGTAGAATGGATTTATTTTATTTCTATTGAGTTCAGATAAGATTTTACCAAAAGCTAGCAAATATAGAGCAGAAAAAAGAATACTTCTGAAACAAGAATATTGTAAATGAAGGTAATTTGTCAATAGAAATAAGAATATGACCTCAGGTTAATAATCTCATCTACAGTTGTACAACACCAAATGCTATTTTTTATTATAAACTGTATTTCATATAAGTATTCAATTTATATCATCCTCTTTCACTATTTCAATGCCTTCTCCACTTTGTATCAGTAGAAAACAGGTCAGCTGCTTCCAAGAAAGCAGGCAATGCTCTTCTTACTTTGATGATGACGAAGAGCACTTGTTTTGGTGATAAACCTGGTTGATTTTTTGTATTTAGTAGACAATGGTTTCACCTTGTTGGCCAGGTTGGTCTCAAACTCCTGACCTCAGGTGATCCATCCTCTTCAGCCTCCCAAAAGACTGAGATGACAGGCGTGAGCCACCACACTTGGCCCAGATTTATTCTTTTAGTCTGAAGTTGTCTTGGCTATTTGAACTCTTTAATTCTTTTGTATATATATTTAGAATCGTTTTTCTAATTCTATAAAAAAGCGTCATGGATAGTCTTGATAAAAACAGCACTTAATCTGTAGGTTGCTTTAGGCAGAATGACCATTTTAACTATATTATTTGAATCCATGAGCATCCAGTATTTTTCTATTTATTTGCATTCTCTCTCATTTCTTTCAGCATTGCAGTTCTTTGTAGAGATATTTTACCCCCTTGACTTAATGTATTTCTAGGTAATTTTTTTGTGTGTGGCTATTGTAAATAGAGCTCTTTTTTAAATTTTGTTCTGTTTATTATTGGCGTATAAAATTCTATGTATTTGTGTTGATTTTGTATTCTGAGATTTTTTTGAAGTCTTTAGGCTTAGGAGTCTTTTGGTGAAATCCTTAAAGTATTCTAGGTAGAGAAATATATCATCAATAAAGATAATTTGACTTCCTTTGCTATTTGGATTCCTTTTATTTTTCTGGCTAGGACTCCATTACTATGTTCAGTAGGACTGTTTAGGATGGATATTCTCATCTTATTTTTATTCTTATGGAGAATGCATCTACTTTTTGCTTTTTTAGTATGTTTGTTAAGGATTTGTCATAGATGACTCTCATTCTTTTGAGGTATGTCTCATCAATCTCTAGTGTGTTGAGAATATTTTTGAGTCAATATTGGATTTTCTTGAATGCTTTCTCTGCCCCTACTGTGTTAATTAAATATTTTTTCTTTTAATTATCTTTACATGGTGAATCACACTTACTGACTTGCATATGATGAAACATCTTTGTATTTATGGAATAAAGCTCACATGATAGTAGCAAAATAACTTTGATTTGCTTTTGAATTCAGTTTGCTAGTATTTCATGGAGGATTATTGTTCCAATGTTCACCCAGAATATTGACCTGTAGTTTCCTTCGTTATGTTTTCACTAGATTTTAGTTTCACATAATTCACTGATTTCATGCAATTAGGTTGAAATGCCACCTTGATTTTTTGGAATACTCAGTAGGATTAGGACCAGCTTATCTTTGTATATGTAGTAAAATATGGCTGTGGTTTCATATGATCCAGGGCTTTTTATGGTTAGTAGTTTTATTATTACTTATTCAATGTCATTACACATTTTACATTTTTGCTCTGTTAAAGACTTCTGTTATTTTCTGTCAATATTGGGAAGTTTTGTATATCCAGGAGTTTATCTATTTTCTCTAAATTTTCTACTTTGCATGCATGTTCACAGAAGTCTCTGAAGATATTTTTAAATCTATGTATAATCAGATGTGATTTCTCATCTCTAACATTTAAATAAATGCCGAATAAGAGTTTAACAAAATTCGACATTTCTTCATAAATTTCTGAAAAAAGGAGGTATAGGACAAATGAACCTCAAGCCAATAATTGCCACATATAACACACACATACACACAAAAAGCACAGCTAATAACATACTAAACAGGGAAATCTTGTAAGCTTTTACTCTAAGAGCAGACAAAAATGCCCACTTTCTTCAGTCTTATTAAACATAGTACTAACTATGCAAGAAAGAAAAATTAGAAAATAAAAATCAAAGCACTGAGATTAGAAAAAATGTTAAATTATTCCGGTGTAATTTTTATTTCTATACATAATTTTAAGTAAATGAAAGCCTAAGACATTACTAAAAATTAGTAGGACTAATAAATGTATTAAACTTGCAGAATACAAAAGCAACATACAAGTGTCAGTAGAATTTCTATACATTGACAACTATCATTAAATGAAATTAAAGAAATTAAACACAATTGGAAAAATATTAATCATAAAATGGCGTTACTAATATTGTTAAACATCTGTATTATACAAAATGATGTACGGCTATAATGCAACCTCTACCGAAATACCAGTGACATAATTAACAAATTTTTAAAAATACATCTAAAATTTATAGGGTACCACAAAAGGCCCTGAATAGCCAAAGTAATCAAGCAATAGAAAAAGTGAAGGTATCTGACTTTGAGATATACTAAAAAGCTATAGTAAAAAAAAAAAAAAAAAAAGTGTGTGGTACCTGAATTAAAACACACAAGCGACTAGAGAAGAAAGAGGAAACCAGAAATATATTGATGTATTTACAGCCATCTGATTTGTAAATAATGGTGGCAATTTCTTAGGGAAAAGGCAGCATCTTCAATAAATGGTGTTGAGAAACTTTATATCCACATATACAAGAATATAATAAGACCCTCAACTAATACCATATATAAATAAATTCGATACTTAAATAAAATAAAAACACAAAATAAATTAGATACTTAAAATAAAAACACAAAATAAATTAGATACTTAAATATAAGATCTAAAACTCTGAAACTACTATAAACAACATAGATTGAAAGCCCTGTAACACTGGTTGGGCAGTGACTTTTAAAATTTGACTTCAAATCCCAAGGAGCAAATTGAAAACACACATAAATCAGATTATTTTAAATTTAAAAACTGCTGCACGGAATATAATACAATCAACAGGATGAGGAAACCAAAAAATGGAAGAAAATATTTGCAAATCATAAATGTGATAAGGGATTAATATCAAAACTACATAACAAAATCAAATGACTATACAACAAAAAACAAATAACTATTAAAAATGAGAAAAAGGCTTAAATATTTTTCAGAAAAAGATATACATACGGCCAACAGATATATTAAAAACATGCTCAACGTCAATTATTATCAAGGAAAGGCAAGCAAAAAAAAGAACTATGAGATACCAACTCACTTCTGTTAGAAGGACTCTAAGAAGAAAAAGTGTTGGTAGAATTCTGAAGAAAAGAAAATGCTTGCACACTATTTGTTTGAATGTAAGTGAGGACAGCCATTATGAAAAACAAAATAGTTTTCTTAAAAAACTTAAAAATCAAACTACCATATAACAATTGCACCACTGTATATCCAAAACAAATGAAATTAGAATGAAGAAACATTTGCACTTCTAGGTTGTTTGCAGCACTCTTCACGTGTAAAATATATAAAATCAACAGTTCAACATCCAATGAGTAAATAAAGGCAATGTGGTAGATATACACAATGGAATAATATTCATCTTTAAACAACAAAAATTCTATTATTTTCAATCACATGGATTACCCTGGAGGACATTATATTAGTTGAAATAAGGGAAGCACAGAAAGATTAATGTCTCATCATTTCACTTACACATGGATTCTAAAAAAGTTAATCTCATCGATGTAGAGTAAACTGGTGACCACCAAATGCCAAGGTATTTAGAAGAAATGGGGGGATTGAAAGATGCCTGTCAAATAATACATAATTATACTTGGATAAAAGAAATAATTTCAAGAGACTTATTGTACAGCATGATGACTATAGTTCATAATGTATTTGTATTTTTGAAAAATGTTTAAAATTTCATGTTGTCTAACCATAAAAATGTTAACAATATAAGATAAAGTATTAATTACCTAGTTCTAAGCATTTGACAATGTATATATATACTTCAAAATGTTGTTTAATGAAATACACATTTTATTTGTCAAGTTAAGAATAACAATGTTTCAAATACTGTCTGTCTCTTTGCTGTTTTCTCATTTGTCAGTCATAACCACAGGAACTTTGATGTTTAACAGTATGTTCTGAACCCAGCACAGTACATGGGAGAAGTCAAAGACTTTAGGACTTTTATTTTAAGCTTGGGGCACCTGAAGTTATTGGTGCTTATGGGAATAGTATGAAAGACACGAAAAGGGCAGGCTTGCTTATGCTCACATGATTGGCCACTGTGTGATCACAGTAAACTGGTTTGCATGCAAACTAACAGGAAATGTTTTAATCCAAAAGCTGCCATTATCTCCAAACGTTTTCAGAGAAAATCATCTAGGAGATCACTACAGTTAGGTGACTAAGAATATAAACTGTAGATTAAACTTCAACCACTAAAACATTTCTTTAAAAAATGAGTGATAAATTTCTCCAAATTGTAGTATCAATATAGAAAATAAGTATTATTCCAAATTTACAGCAGTTATTTTATTGTTTTGCAGTCTTTAACATTCACACTTTAAATAGAGGATTTTGCATGGAAATGTAAGTTGTTCTGTAAGTACATCCTAAATAACTAAATTTAAAATTGCTATTAATTCTCTTAAAAATTTAATTTTTATATGTATGTTCTAGCAAATTACATATTTGCCACACTTTGTATAAAAGCCTAACATTTTTCTTTTACAAAGAAACACCATGATGATTTAATCCTCTCTTCGGTAGACAATGTATGTCTTTTATGTTAATTAGCCAATCTTAAAGTTATATTTATAAGCAAACTTTCCAGTCAAAACCAATTTTTCAGTGCATTAAAAAATACCAATGTCCTCCTTAAAACCTACAACATACCGTGTGAAACCACATGGCAGGAAAACAACAGTGAGAAAACTGTAGTCGTAACACAGAAAAAGAAGGTCTGTGATGCATATATGGTTTGAATGCACATAAAAGGATAAAACTTAGATAATTAGGACATGAATGAAGCATTTCTCTTTAAATTCAGCAAGATTCAGCTTTGCAGCCTGGAAAAAATGTTCTCACATGAAGAATAAATGTTATTTCTTTGCAATTGGTATTTTCCATCTCTGACTTGAAGTTACAAACTAACTTTAGCAGGAATATTTATGACTAATTATGGAGCATCTGTTATACACTGAACACCATCATGTTTGTTTGCTACATTTATATATAAAAGCATCCACATGACTTATGAAGCTTCCCTAGTACTTACTGAAACAAATTGACTCAATAAATAAAATTTACTTATGTCACTTATAAAAAGTTAAGGGAATAATTAAAGAAAAGTAAGCTTATATAGGGTTCTAGAAGCTAATGGAATGTTTTAACTAAATAAAATGTAATAATACACAAATTGTGGAATTACTTCTAAAAATAATTTTGTGTGCATGATGAAATTTTATAAAAATTATTCTTATAACTACAAATGAGCTCGGATAATAAATACTTCATAAACTATAAAAAAAAAAAAAACAGGAAACAAAAAGATTATGGGTCTAGGCCGGGCATGGTGGCTTACACCTGTAATCCCAGCACTTTGGGAGGCTGAGATGGCTGGATCACCTGAGGTCAGGAGTTCGAGAAAAACCTGGCCAACATGGTGAAACCCCATCTCTACGCAAAATGCAAAAATTAGCCAGGTGTGGTGGCACATGCCTGTAATCCAAGTTACTCGGGAGGCTGAGGCAGGAGAATCATTTGAGCCCAGGAGGCGGAGGTTGCAGTGACCCAAGACCATGCTATCGCACTCGTGCCTGGGCAACAAGAAGGAAACCTGGTCTCAGGAAAAAAAAAAAAAAAAAATATTATGGGTCTAGAATGAGTATCATGCAAGTAAAAACAGAAAATTTGCATGGAAAGATTCTAAATCATAAGCTATAAGATAGTGTAATAAACTGAATACAAAGCAGAGTATACATTTGCTTTTAGCATTTTTGAGGATTTTTGTTTTCTAGTAAATTAGACATCTTGTTAAAATGCTTTGCTTTGTTTCAATATTGCCCTTTTCTTCTGAAAACAGTTACAAACTTATACTCAAACACCCTTGCTCCTTAAACCTAAGTTATATCTTTAGACTAATACATGTGTATATTTAACTGTATGTAAGTCAAAACTAAAACTCCATTATGTGCTCTCAGGCAGAGGCCACATGTTCAAAAAATACATAATAAAGTTTTGAAAATTATTCAGGACTCAGAAATATATTGATTTTATTTATGTTTATATATAATTTTTATGATACCATAAAAACAACCATGTAGTCAATAACAATTTAACTGTACAATTTAGAGTAACTAAGACTGTAGAATTGAATTGTTTGTAATACAAAACATAAAAGCCAGAGGTTATAGGTACCTTATCACAACGTGATTGTTATATATTGTATGACTGTACCAAAATATACCATATATGACATAAATATATATACATATTATGTACACACAAAAACTAAGGGCCGGGCGCGGTGGCTCAAGCCTGTAATCCCAGCACTTTGGGAGGCCGAGACGGGCGGATCACGAGGTCAGGAGATCGAGACCATCCTGGCTGACACGGTGAAACCCCATCTCTACTAAAAAATAAGAAAACTTAGCCGGGCGAGGTGGTGGGCGCCTGTAGTCCCAGCTACTCGGGAGGCTGAGGCAGGAGAATGGCGTAAACCCGGGAGGTGGAGCTTGCAGTGAGCTGAGATCCGGCCACTGCACTCCAGCCTGGGCGACAGAGCGAGACTCTGTCTCAAAAAAAAAAAAAAAAAAAAAAAAAAAACTAAGAAAAATAAATTTAAATATAAAAAAAATTAACCCACAGGAACCATATTCTTTCACTTATTTGCAGTTTAAAGCCACTGAAAAAGAAGAATACTAGAAATGTTAGTCTATTATGTTACCAAATAGTGTATTGTTACCATCTTTTAAATACACCCTTGAGTAAGGTGGAATAGGTTACAATTAGTGGCATAATAACACTTTGCTGAATGTATAACAGTGTTTAACATGTCATCAATGTTCAATTAAAAAATTAACACACAATTTAAAACTTTAAAACTGTAGTTTTATCACATAAAAGTACATTTAGTAAAATGACATACTAATTATTTTGATTTAATTTTAACTATAAGTAATGGCCGGGTGCGGTGGCTCAAGCCTGTAATCCCAGCACTTTGGGAGGCCGAGACGGGCGGATCACGAGGTCAGGAGATCGAGACCATCCTGGCCAACCCGGTGAAACCCCGTCTCTACTAAAAAATACAAAAAACTAGCCAGGCGAGGTGGCGGGCGCCTGTAGTCTCAGCTACTCGGGAGGCTGAGGCAGGAGAATGGCGTAAACCCGGGAGGCGGAGCTTGCAGTGAGCTGAGATCTGGCCACTGCACTCCAGCCTGGGCCACAGAGCGAGACTCCGTCTCAAAAAAAAAAAAAAAAAAACTATAAGAACAATTTTCTCTCATAATAATGTATTAGAATATTACTTAGGGCTGGGTGCAGTGGCTAACACCTATAATCACAGCACTTTGGGAAGCCAAAGCAGGCAGATCACTTGAGGTCAAAAGTTCAAGACCAGCCTGGTCAACATGGTGAAACCGTCCTTTACTAAAACACAAAAATTAGTTGGATGTGGTCATGGGTACCTGTAATCTCAGCTACTTGGGAGGCAGAGACAGGAGCATAGCTTGAACCTGGGAGGAGGTGCTTATAATGAGCCGAGATTATGCCACTGCACTCCAGCCTGGGCAACAGAACGAGATTCCCTCTCAAACAAAAAAAAAAAAAAAAAAAGAATATTACTCTGAACGCCTACCTCATACATCACTCAATTCTATAAGTTAACCACAAATAGCTTTTCTACTTAGATTTTCATCATGCATCTTACATTTTAATGTCCTCAGTCATCCATAAGAAAGGTAATAAATAATGACCACCTAATAAAAGTCTCCCAAATCTTTGATGCAGAAAGAATTGATCACAGGCTTTTACATGTGGAAACAACAGAAACGATGAAATAGCATGAAGTAATTAAAGAGTTGAATTCCATCAGTATTCAGTTTCCAAATAAGCTGTTTTTGTTTTTTGTTTTTTGTGTTTTTTTGTCTTTTGAGACAGAGTCTCGCTCTGTCACCCAGGCTGCAATGCAGTGGCAACATCTCAGCTCACTGCAACTTCTGACTCCCAGGTTCAAGTGATTCTCATGCCTCAGCCTCCCAAGTAGCTGGGACTACAGGTGTGCACTACCATGCTTTGCTAATATTTGTATTTCTTTTTAGTAGACATGGGATTTCACCATGTTGGCCAGGCTGGTCTTCAACTCAGGTGATCTGCCCACCTCAGCATCCCAAAGTGTTGGCCTTACAGGTGTAAGCCACTGTGTCTGGCAAAAAAAAAAATCTATATTTTCAGGACAAAAGTATACTTTAAATGAAATTATAACTCTTCAAAGATCTACTTCTTTTAAAGTTACTTACAAATAATTTTTCTTTTTATCAACTTTAGTTTTGAATTTTTTCCTATACTCAGCAATCTGAGTAAGTGTAATGTCTGAAGTTTGAGAGACAGGTATTTCTAGTGTGGATTCTCTTTACTTAATTTTGGATTAAATTTTTAAAATATTTACTGTATCTGCAAAAATATATTTTAGTATAGACTTTTGTGTTTTATAATCTGTAGTTTTTTTAAAAATGTTTTTCCAAATTCATTAAATTTGCAGGGTTATTCTTCAATATAAATTCCCTGATGTTGAGCAAAGTTGGAACAACTACCTCAGGGTTTTCCTGTAGTACAAAATGTGTACAATAAAACCTGTGATACAAGTAAAGGTACTACAATCCTCTTTATATTTGTAATGTGTTTCCTCAAAATAAATATTCTTCTGTAATTTAAGGGCTTATATTTTCTGAAAGATCTATTGACACCAATTGCACTTTTAACGCTTTTATTTAGTATGAACTCTCTGATATTGACTAAGATGTGAGAAGATATTAATGATTTTTTTTTCCAGACAGAGTTTCCCTCTGTTGCCCAGGCTAGTATAAATGCTTTCCTTTGCAAAAAGGCATGAGCATTGGTTAAATGTTTTGCCACATTGTTCACACTAGTTTTCTCCAATATGAGTTATCTTACCTACAATCAAGTGTGACAGCCATTTGAAGGCTTTGTCACATTCTTCACATTTCTAGGATTTCTCACCAGTATGATTTCTTTTATACTCAGAAAAGTTTCAGGTGTTGCCAGAAGCACTGTCACATCTTTCAGGTTTGTAGTTTCTCTCTAGTATGAATTAGCCTGTGTCTGTTAAGAATTGAGGATCTGTTAGAGGCTTTCCCACATTCTTCACATGTGTATGCTTTCTGTCCAGTATGAGTTGTCTTATATGAGGTAAGCCTTAAGGACTGGTTAAAGGCTTTGCCACATTCCACACAATTGTAGGAATTCCCTCCAGTATGAATTACCTTATGTTTAGTAAGGATTGAGGAAGAGTTAAAAAATCTGCCACGTTCTTCACATTTGTAGGGTTTCCCTTCTGTATAAATTCCCTTATGTTCAGTAAGGGTTGAGAACTAATTGAAAGCTTTGCCACATTTTTCACATTTGTAGGGTTTTTCCTCCCGTATGAATTCTCTTATGAGTAGTAAGGTGTGAGGATTGGTTGAACTCTTTGCCACATTCTTCACATTTATAGAATTTCTTTCCAGTATGAATTTTGTTATGTTTATTGAAGACTGAGACCCAGCTAAAGGCTTTGCCACATTCTTCACATTTGTAGGGTTTCTCTACAGCATGAATTCTCTTGTGTTCACTAAGGCTTGAGGGCCAGCTGAAGGCTTTTCCACATTCTTCACATTTGTAGGGTTTCTCTCCAGTATGAATTACCTTATGTTTAGTAAGGGTTGAGAAGTTACCATAGGCTTTGCCACATTCTTCACATTTGTGGGTTTCTCTCCAGTATGAATTCTCTTATGTTCTGTAAGGTTTGAGGACTGGTAGAAAGCTTTGCCACATTCTTCACATTTATAGGGTTTCTCTCCAGTATGAATTGTCTTGTGTGCAGTAAGGGTTGAGGCCTTACTAAAGGCTTTGCCACATTCTTCCCATTTGTAGGGTTTCTCTCCAGTATGAATTATCTTATGTTTAGTAAGGGCTGAGAAGTTAACATAGGCTGTGCCACATTCTTCACATTTGTAGGGTTTCTCTCCAGTATGAATTCTCTTATGTTCACTAAGTCTTCAGGACCAGATGAAGGCTTTGCCACATTCTTCACATTTGTAGGGTTTCTCTCCAGTATGAATTACCTTATGTTTAGTAAGGGTTGAGAAGTTACCATAGGCTTTGCCACATTCTTCACATTTGTAGGGTTTCTCTCTAGTATGAATTCTCTTATGTTCCGTAAGGTTTGAGGACCGGTTGAAAGCTTTGCCACATTCTTCACATTTGTAGGGTTTCTCTCCAGTATGAATTCTCTTATGTTCACTAAGTCTTGAGGACCGGTTGAAAGCTTTGCCACATTCTTCACATTTGTAGGGTTTCTCTCCAGCATGACTTCTCTTATGTTCAGTAAGGCTTGAGGGCCAGCTGAAGGCTTTTCCACATTCTTCACATTTGTAGGGTTTCTCTCTAGTATGAATTACCTTATGTTTAGTAAGGGTTGAGAAGTTACCATAGGCTTTGCCACATTCTTCACATTTGTAGGGTTTCTCTCCAGTATGAATTCTCTTATGTACCGTAAGACTTGAGGACCAGTTGAAAGCTTTGCCACATTCTTCACATTTGTAGGGTTTCTCTCCAGTATGAATTCTCTTATGTTCCGTAAGACTTGAGAACCGATTGAAAGCTTTGCCACATTCTTCACAGTTGTAGGGTTTCTCTCCAGCATGAATTACCTTATGCCTGGTAAGGGTTGAGGCCTTACTAAAGGCTTTGCCACATTCTTCACATTTGTAAGGTTTCTCTCCAGTATGAATTCTCTTATAATAAGTAAGGGTTGAGGACCAGTTAAAGGCTTTGCCATCTTCTTCACATTTGTAGGAATTTTCTCTGGTATAAATTCTTTTATGTTGACATAGGTGTGAACGCATGCAAAATGATCTGACATATTCCTTACATTTCAAAAGCTTCTTTCTAGTATGCCTTATCTTATGTCTTTTTGAATTTGAACATTTACGAAAGACGTTTACATATTTGCCACATTGAAATACTTTGCTCTGTGTAGTTGTCAAACTCTGGTTAAGCTTATTATAACCTTTTTTGTGCACCTTACACTCATCCACATTGGTACAACCAATTTTTAACTGTAAATTCTCAGGTCCACATTTTTCACATCTTCTCAATATCACTTTTCGGAGAGAATCTTCTATGCCCTGCTCTGGACAAAGGTGTTGAGCAAAATGAGAACATATAACTGAAAAGAAATAAAAATAACAAATTAGTCCACTTATTAGATAAATACAGTTTCCAAATCTAACCTATAAAATTATTCAAACTACATAAGTAAGATTACATTGCAATATGACACAGGCCCTAATTCTTCACAGACATATAAATGTAATGAAAACATACAGACCAAAATACATATGTGGATAATTTATACATGAGTTAGGTGTGTACAGTGTCTGAATTAAACCCAATGCAAAGAACCACATAGAAAAAAAGAAAAGTTTGTTACATTTACCCATTACAACTCTTTCTGCTCCTCAGTATTACCTAGTCCCTTCAGAAGTAAATTGTAACTTCTGCCTTTTTTTTAAAGGAAAGTAAAATATTGGCATGTACAATTTAATTTCTGTCTTCTACTGGCCTTTCCACACACTGGTTTCTGTCTCCCATGACATAAATTGCTGAAATCAATGATGGTATACTTTCATTTTGAGTCTGCTGAGACCAAAGGTAAATACACTGCAGCAGAGCACTGCAGTGCTGCAGAGACAGAACACGTGTACCAGGTAATTACTTTTCAGGAGAAACATAATCTCTTTAAACTAAAAGCAAGCACAAAATTTCAGACAACACAAATCTGAAGAACATGTTTGACAGACCCACACAATCTCTAGTCAAGACCATTGCTTTCTGACTATGCCAGGACAAAGCTACATTAATAAATTTTGTGACAGGTAACCTTTTTAAATGAGCAAATCTCAAAGATTACATACAATCTATACAAAATAGGGCAACATAATCCCACCAAAAATATTATTAAAATTTCAGAAAGAAACCACTAAAAATTTATATACTAATTTTAAAAATGGAATAATAATGCATGAAACAGGAACACAAAAGAGTATAAAAAGTTAGAAAAATGAGGATAAGAACAAAAATATCTAAATTGTGGTGATAAAAATACAAAAATAAATAATTGAAAGATTCCAAAATTAAGAAAAACTATGTAAAAATAAAAAAGCTCAAAAAGCAAATTACGATACACACAAATACATTTATAACAAAAACACATTTATAATCACAATTTCAATAGTTACAGACAAAAAGAGAATTTTGGGAGCTGCAAGATAAAAGTGATTTGCAAACAGTCTTATGACATGGTTAGACGAATTGCTAACAGGAGGAACCAGTTTAGAGAAGAACATAAATGACCTGATGGAGATGAAAAACACAGCATGAGAACTTCGTGAAGCATGCACAAGTATCAATAGCTGAATCGATAAAGCAGAAGAAAGGAGATCAGAGATTGAAGATCAACTGAATGAAATAAAGCAAGAAGACAAGATTAGAGAAAAAAGAATAAAAAGAAATGAACAAAGCCTCCAAGAAATATGGGACTATGTGAAAAGACCAAATCTACGATTGATTAGGGTACCTGAAAGTGACAGGGAGAATGGAATCAAGTTGGAAAACACTCTTCAAAATATCATCCAGGAGAATGTCCCCAACCTAGCAAGACAGGCCAACATTCAAATTCAGGAAATACAGAGAACACCACAAAGATACTCCTTGAGAAGAGCAACCCCAAGGCACATAATTGCCAGATTCACCAAGGTTGAAATGAAAAAAATGTTGAGGGCAGCCAGAGAGAAAGGTCGGGTTATCCACAAATGGAAGCCCATCAGACTAACAGTGGATCTCTCTGTAGAAACCCTACAAGCCAGAAGAGAGTGGGGAGCCAATATTCAGCATTCTTAAAGAAAGGAATTTTCAACTCAGAATTTCATATCCAGTCAAACTAAGTTTCATAAGTGAAGGAGAAATAAAATCCTTTACAGACAAGCAAATGCTGAGAGACTTTGTCACCACCAGGCCTGCCTTACAACAACTCCTGAAGGAAGCACTAAACACACAAAGGAACAACTGGTACCAGCCCCTGCAAAAACATACCAAATTGTAAAGACCATCGACACTATGAAGAAACTGCATCAACTAATGGGCAAAATAACCAGCTAGCATCATAATGACATAACAATATTAACCTTAAATACAAGGGCTAAATGCTCCAATTAAAAGACACAGACTGGCAAATTGAATAAAGAGTCAAGATCCATCTAAGTGCTGTATTTCAGTCTATATGTGCAAAGACACATATAGACTCAAAAGAAATGGATGGAGGAATATTTACCAAGCAAATGGAAAGAAAAAAAAAAAATCCGGGGTTGCAATCCCAGTCTCTGATAAAACAGACGTTAAACCAATAAAGATCAAAAGAGACAAAGATGGGCATTACATAATGGTAAAGGGGTCAATGCAACAACAAGAGATAACTATCCTAAATATATATGCACCCAATACAGGAGCACCTAGAATCATAAAGCAAGTTCTTAGGGACCTACAAAGAGACATAGATTCCCACACTATAACAGTGGGAGACTTTAACATCCCACTGTCAATATTAGCCTTATCAATGAGACAGAATGCTAATAAGGATATTCAGGATGTGAACTCAACTCTGGACCAAGCAGACCTAATAGACATCTACAGAACTCTTTGGCACAAATCAACAGAATACACATTCTTCTCAGCACCACATCGCACTTATTGTAAAACTGACCACATAATTGGAAGCAAAACACTCCTCAACAAATGTAAAAGAATGGAAATCATAACAGTCTCTCAGACCACTGCAATCAAATTAGAACTCAGGATTAAGAAACTCACTAAAAATCGCACAACTACATGGAAACTGAACAACCTGCTCCTGAATGACTACAGGGTCAATAATTAAATGAAAGTAGAACTTAAAAAGTTCTTTGAAACCAATGAGAACAAAGACACAAAATACCAGAATCTCTGGGACTATGACAAAGCAATGTCTAGAGGAAAATTTACAGCACTAAATGCCCACAAGAGAAAGCAAGAAAGATCTAAAATAGACATGCTAAAATCACAATTAAAAGAACTAGAGAAGCAAGAACAAACAAATTCAAACCCAGCAGAACATAACAAATAACTAAGAGCAGAACAGAAGGAGAGAGCGACAAAAAAAAAAAAAAAAAAAAAAAAAAAAACCCTCAAAAAATAAAAATAAAATAAATCCTGAAGAGGCCAATAACAAGTTCTGAAACTGAGGCAGTAATTATTAGCCTACCAATAGAAAATGTCCAGAACCTGATGGATTCACAGCTGAACTCTGCCAGAGGTACAAAGACGAGCTGACCTATTCTTTCTGAAACTATTCCAAACAATAGAAAAAGAGGGAAGCCTCCCTAACTCATTTTATGAGGCCAGCATCATCCTGATACAAAAACCTGGCAGAGACACAACAACAGCAAAAAAATTTCAAGCCAATATCCCTGATGAACATGGATGTAAAAATCCTCAATAAAATACTGGCAAACTGAATACAGCAGCACATCAAAAAGCTTATCTACCATGATCAAGTTGGCTTCATCCCTGGGATGCAAGGGTGGTTCAACATAGGCAAATCAATAAACATAATCCATCACATAAACAGAACCAATGACAAAAACCACATGATTATCTCAATAGATGCAGAAAAGGCCTTCGACAAATTTCAACACCCCATTCGTTCTAAAAACTCAATAAACTAGGTATTGATGGAACGTATCTCAAAATAATAAGGGCTATTTATGACAAACCCACAGACAATATCATACTGAATGGGCAAAAACCAGAAGCATTCCCTTTGAAAACCTGCACAAGACAAGGAGGTGAGGAGGATTAATTTAACTTGGAAGTGCTATGTCCGGTGAACGATTTAATGTACTATGTACTGTAAATGAACAATAGGTTAGTTGATATTCGGGTTGTGATGCTTGAGCTTTGAGTCTTGTTGTTATGTGTTACAGTTGATTGATCTATTAGAGTGCTTGCTTGTAAGCATGTTGTGGGACTGTGTTTAGTAAGTATGTAAGAATATGTGCTATGTACAGTTAAACATATAGAGTACTATATAGTATTCATGTCGGCTAACAGTAATGCACGATTTACATAAAAGTTTATTGAAATGTTTAATACTTAAGTTGCATTTAAAGCTTGCATACCATAAAAGACAGAAAGTAGTTCAAGTTAGAATGCCAGTTTTGGGTGTTGGTGGTGAAGTTAAGTACTTTCTTTCTGAGTTGCCCTAGGGAAAAGTTTTCCATTTTCAGTTTACAAGACTGGTGTATTTATTTATACTACGGGGGCAGGTTCATTTGAGCAGGTTGTTTTCAATTAGGGAGGCAAGTGGTATTAAAACTAGAATTGTGGTGAAATGTATTACGGATGCTACTTGTCCAATAGTCATAAAGGGTTGGCTTATTGGTTGACTTCCGATTCAGGTAAGAGTTAGTAGAATTGTGATTAGGAGTCAAAATAGGAACTGGCTGAGTGGGCGGAATGCCATACTTTGTTGTTTGGATTTGTGGAGAGTGGGTATGAATAATAAGATAAGGATTGATAGGAGGAGTGCTAACACCCCTCCTAGTTTATTAGGAATGGATCGTAGAATTGCATATGCGAATAAGAAGTATCATTCTGGTTTAATGTGTGGAGGCGTGCTTAGGGGGTTGGCTGGGATGTAGTTGTTTGGATCGCTTAGAAGGTCAGGCGTGAATAATACTAATGTTATTAAGGTTGTGAAAAAGAGGGCTAGGCCTAGGATGTCCTTAATTGTGTAGTAGGGGTGGAAGTCGATTTTATCGGAGTGAGAGGAAATTCCGCAGGGATTATTTGATCCTGTTTCGTGTAGAAATAATACGTGTAGAGTAGTAAAGGCTGTGATAATGAAAGGTAGGATAAAGTGAAGGGTAAAGAATCGTGTGAGGGTGGGGCTTTCAATAGAATATCCACCTCAAACTCATTGGACGAGATTGGTTCCGATGTATGGGATTGCTGATAGTAGGTTTGTAATTACGGTGGTGTCTCAGAATGATATTTGGCCTCATGGGAGTACATAGCCCATGAAGGCTGTTGCTATGGTTATGAGTAGAAGTGTGATGCCAGTGTTTCAAGTTTCTGTGAGAAGAAAGGAGCCGTAGTAGAGGCCTCGGCCTACATGTAGAAAAAGGCAGATGAAGAGTATGGAGGCACAGTTGGCATGGAGGTAGCGAAGGATTCAGCCGTTATTTACCTCTCGGACGATGTGTGCGACTGAGGAGAAGGCGGAGGAAGTGTCTGGTGAGTAGTGTATTGCTAGGAATAGTCCTGTAATAATTTGTAGAATTAGGCAGGTTGCAAGAAGTGAGCCGAAGTTTCATCATATAGAAATGTTAGGTGGGGTGGGTAGGTCAATGAAGGTCTGGTTAATTATTTTTAGGATTGGGTGGGATTTGCGTATTGGGGTCATTAATGTTTTTGTAGTTGAAGTACAATGATGGTTTTTCATATCATTGGTCATGGTTGGAGTCCACGTGAGAACAATGACATATATTTTATTTTTGTTAAACGTATTATTAGTTATGGGGTTTGTGGGGTTTTCTTCTAAACCCTCTCCTATTTATGGAGGGTTGGCATTGTTAGTGGTATAGTTGGTTGTGTGATTATTTTGAATTGTGGGGGAGCGTATATGGGTTTAATGATGTTTTTAGTTTATTTGGGGGGTATGATAGTTGTTTTTGGGTATACTATGGCAATGGCTATTAAGGAGTATCCTGAAACATGGGGATCGGGGCTTGAGGTTTTTGTGAGTTTTCTGGTAGGATTAGCGATGGAGGTGGGTTTAATTTTATGAGTTACAGATTTTGATGATTTAGTGGTGGTGGTGAACTTTAATAGTATGGGGGATTGGGTGATTTTTGAGGGTGAGGGGTCGGGGTTAGTTCGAGGGGATTCTATTGGTGCAGGTGCTTTGTATGACTATGGACGTTGATTGGTAGTGGTTACTGGTTGAACGTTGTTTGTTGGTGTATACATTATTATTGAGATTACTCGGGGTAATAGATTATGTTATTAGGAATAAAGTTAGAATGAGGGGAATAAGAAAGGAGAGGGAGTAAAGTTTGATTATGCCTTTTTGGGTGGTTGTGATGGTGGAGATGGTAGTGTGGATATGTGAAATTGTTTTGGTTATAGATTTTTCCAGTCAGGTTAAGTCTAGTAAGAGGAAGGATAGGTTTTGGCTTATAAGCAGATTTTGGTAGGAGGTTATATGGTGAATTGTGATAGGGTAATATCCTAATATGTTGGAGAATTTAAATGTGTGTGATGGCATGTTTATTTTAAGTTTGTTGGTTATAAGGGCAAGGTCTAGGGCTACTAGAAAGCCCAGGGTGGTTAGATATAGGGCTGAGAGTTTTAGATGGTGAGGTATTGTTGGTTGGGGGAGTGAAGTAGGGGAGATATTGTTGGTGATAAGAAATCCTGCTAGTATATTGCCGATAGTGAGGCGTTTGATTGGTTTTAATAAGGTGGGGTCGTTGTCGTTAATATAGATTGAGGTTGGGAAGCGGGGTTGTCCTGTTAGGGTTATAAAGATAGTTCGGGTGCTGTAAGCGCTAGTTAGGGATGTGGCAATGAGAGTGACAGATAGGGCTCAGGCGTTGGTATACGACATGTTTGCGGTTTTGATGATGAGGTCTTTGGAGTAGAAGCCTGTGAGGTAGGGTATGCCTGCAAGTGCTAAGTTGCCAATAAATAGGGAGGTTGAAGTAAGGGGTATTGTTTTAAATAACCCTCCTATTTTTCGAATGTCTTGTTCGTTGTTTAGGTTATGAATAATGGATCCAGAGCAGATGAATAATATAGCTTTGAAGAAGGCATGGGTGCAGATATGTAGAAACGCTAGGTATGGTTGGTTGATGCCGATAGCAACTATTATGAGGCCCAGTTGGCTTGAGGTGGAAAAGGCTACGATTTTTTAAATATCGTTTTGTGTTAGGGCGCAAACTGCTATGAATATGGTGGTAATGGCTCCTAGGCACAATGTAAGGCTTTGGATTAATGTATTATTTTCTATTAGAGGGTGGAACGGATGAGCAGGAATACTCCGGCGACAACTATCGTGCTGGAGTGGAGTAGAGCTGAGACTGGTGTTGGGCCTTCTATGGTGGAAGGTAGTCAAGAGTGAAGACCAAACTGGGCTGATTTTCCTGTTCCTGCCAGAAGAATACCTATTAGTGGGAGAAGACTTGGGTTGGGGTTTAGGATAAACATTTGTTGAAAGTCTCATGAGTTGTAATGTAGGATGAACCATGTTATGCTTAGGATAAAGCCGATATCGCCAATACGGTTGTATAACATTGCCTGAGTGGCTGCTGTGTTGGCTTCTATTCGAGCGTACCATCAGCTAATTAATAAGAAGGATATAATTCCTATGCCTTCTCAGCCAATGAAAAGTTGAAAGAGGTTGTTGGCAGTGATTAAAATTAGTATGGTGATGAGAAATGTGAGAAGGTACTTAAAGAATTGATTAATGTTTGGGTCCGAACTTATATATCATAGTGAGAATTCTATAATAGATCAAGTAATGAATAGTGCAATTGGGATAAATATTATGGAGAAGTAATCAAATTTGAAGCTTAGTGTTAATTCTAATGTTTGGATTGTTATTCAATGTCAGTTTGAGATAATTGCTTCTTGGTCCAGGAGAATATACAAGATTATGGGGAGATGGCTAATGGTGAAAGAATATATCATAGTTGTTTTTACGTAGTATGGGTATAGGTGCTTTTTGTTGGGATTAATAAAGGTAATAGCAATTGGTAGAATTAGAGTGGTTAGGATTGTTATGGTAATGGAGGTGTACATGGTTGTTACTTTTATTTGGAGTTGCACCGATGTTTTTGGTTCCTAAGGCCAATGGATAACTGTAATCCTTCAAAAGTTGGGAAAGCCGTATTTATTAAAAACGGAGACATGGGTTAGCAGCCCTTGCTAGCTTTCTCGGTAAATAAGAAGTGGCAGACCTCTATGGTTAGATCCACAATCTAATGTTTTGGCTAAACTATATTTACAGGAGGTGAAAACTAGAATAACATTAGGGTTAAGGGACAGGAGTATAATAGGGGAAAGGTGTATGAATATTAGTATGTTTTCTCGTGTAAAGGAAGGTTTTATATTAGTAGTGTGATATGTAAGTATTCCTCGTTGTGTTGTGGTAAATATATAGAGGGAGTAGAGGGCTGTAATTAGCATATTAAGTCCTGTAAGCGTAATGGTGATGTATGATCAGGAGAATGAGGTTATTATTACAAGGAGTTCTCCTACTAGGTTAATAGTAGGGGGTAGGGCGATGTTGGTAAGGTTTGCTGCAAATCATCAAAAGGTTATTAATGGAAATAGTATTTGGAGTCCTCGGGAAAGTAGTATAATGCGGCTGTGGGTTCGTTCATAGTTTGAGTTTGCTAGGCAAAATAATATGGATGAGGTGAGTCCGTGGGTGATTATAAGAACAGTTGCACCAATGAAGCTTCAGGGGGTTTGAATGAGGGAGGCTATGATTACTAGGGCTATGTGGCTTATGGAGGAGTATGCGATGAGTGATTTTAGGTCTGTCTGTCGAAGACAGGTAGAGCTTGTTATGATTATGCCCCATAGGGATAGTATAAGGAAGGGGTAGGTTATATGTTCTGTTGTAGGGTTAAGGATAGAGGTGAGTCGTATCATGCCGTAGCCACCTAGTTTTAGGAGTACTGCGGCAAGGACTATTGATCCAGCAATGGGGGCTTCAACATGGGCTTTGGGGAGTCATAAGTGTAAGCCGTACAGGGATATTTTTACTATGAAGGCTATTATGCATGCTAGTCAGGTAAGATTGTGGGATCAAGTGGTTGTTACTTTTTGAGCCATGAGCGTGAGTAGCATGATGTTTAGTGAACCCAAACTATTATACGTATAGATTAACATAATGAGTAGAGGGAGAGAGCCAGTTAGTGTATAGAATAGGAAATATGTGCCTGCGTTAAGGCGTTCTGCTTGGCTGCCTCATCGGATGATGATGATTAGGGTAGGAATGAGACTGGTTTCGAATGGAATATAAAATATGAATAGTTCTGTGGCTATGAATGTTAGAATTAGAGAGATTTGTAGGAAAATTAACATGGAGAGAGAGAATTTTTTCGTGAGGGGGATTCATTATGTAAGTGATATTGGCTTGCTGTAATCATAAGGGGCAGGAGTCAGGCAGTTAATATTAGGAGAGGTGTCGTTAGAGGGTCGGAAGATAAATGGATTGAGTAGTTGAGGAGATTGTTGCTGGTTTGGTTGAAAAATAATAAGGGGATAATACTGATGGTTAGGCTATGTACGGTAAGGTTAATTCAGATTATGCTATTTTTGGAAAATCACGTTGTTGGTAGTAGTATAATTGTAACAATGAAGTAAATTTAGGTTGTGGATATAGTCTAGACCATATGTGTTAGAGATTGAGATTAGTAGGGCAAGACCGACTGCTGCTTCGCAAGCAGCAAATACTAGTAGGGCGATGGGTATAATGTTAGCTAGTGAGGAGTGCATGTTTAAAGCTATAAGAGTACTTATAATAAACAGTGATGATAATATTCCTTCTAGGCATAATAGGGAGGATATTAGATGTGAGCGATAGGTTAACATACCTAGGAGTGAGATTATAAATGCTAGTGTAACACTTATATAGATGAAAGGCATTTGGTTAGTATGGTTATCATAATCTAACGAGTCGAAATCATTTGTTTTGTTTAAACTACTTACCAATTCAGTTCAATCCAGTCCTTTTTGAGTTCATTCGTAGGCTAGGCTTAGGGTTAGGACAATAATTAGTGTAATTGATGATTTAGGCATGGTTGGAAGATCTGTTGTTTGGAGAGCGCATGGTAGGGGTAGTAGTAGGGCAATTTCTAGGTCAAATAGTAGGAAGGTAATGGCAACTAAGAAAAATTTTATGGAGAAGGGAATGCGGGCAGGGTTTAGTGGGTCAAAGCCACATTCGTAAGGATCGGTTTTTTCTGCATAAGAGTTCAGCTGGGGTAGTCAGAATATGATAATTATTAGTAGGAGGGTCAGAAGGGTATTAATTGTCAGTGCTAATGCTAGGTTAATTACTCTTTTTCGAATAGTATCGAAACTAGTTGATTGGAAGTCAGCTGTACTAATTATACTAAAAGAGTAGGATCCTCATCAGTAGATAGAGATATAAAGGAATAATCAGACCACATCTACAAAGTGTCAATATCAAGCAGCGGCTTCGAATCCAAAATGGTGGTTTGATGTGAAGTGGTATAACAGTTGACAGATAAGGCAGGTAATAAGGAATGTAGATCCGATGATGACGTGAAGTCCGTGGAAGCCTGTGGTGATAAAGAATGCTGAGCCATAGATACCATCGGAAATAGTGAAGGGCGCTTCACAGTACTCTGAAATTTGTAGTAGGGTGAAGTAGATGCCTAGTAGGATTGTAATGAGTAAAGCTTGGATTGTTTGTTTTCGATTACTTTCTATTAGGCTGTGGTGGGCCCAGGTGATTGTAACTCCTGATGCAAGTAGTATGGAGGTGTTTAAAAGCGGCATTTCTAGGGGATTTAGGGGAGTAATTCCTGTTGGTGGTCAGTGTCCTCCTAGGTGTGGGGTGGGAGCAAGGCTCGAGTGGTAGAATGCTCAGAAGAAACCGGTGAAGAAGAGCATTTCTGAGATGATAAAAAGGACTATTCCATAACGAAGGCTTTTTTGGACAGGTATTGTATGGTGGCCTTGGTAGGTGCTTTCTCGAATAATGTCACGCCATCATTGGTATATGGTTAACACGTTGGTTAGTAGGCCTAGCATTAGTAGAGTGGTGGAGTAAAAGTGAAATCATATAATTAAGCCTGATGTTGTTAACAGGGCTGAGAGAGCCCCTGTTAGTGGTCAGGGGCTAGGTTTAACTATGTGATAGGCATGAGATTGGTGGGTCATTAAGTGTTATCACGTAGATAAAGGATGATTAATAGTGTGAAGACATAGGCTTGGATTAGGGCCACTGCGATTTCTAGAATGGTCAATAGTACTAGAAGTGCATAGATTAGTGAGGTGATAGGGAGGTTGATGGTTGATAATGTTAGTGCAGCACTTCCTATTAGGTGCATTAGTAGATGGCCAGCTGTGATACTGGCGGTTAAGCGTACGGCTAGGGCAACTGGTTGCATAAATAGACTGATTGTTTCAATAATTACTAGTATAGGAATAAGGGGAGTGGGTGTGCCTTGTGGTAGGAAGTGGGCCAGAGAGCTTTTAGTTTTGAAGTGAAGGCCTATGATTACTGTCCCTGCTCATAGGGGAATTGCTATGGCTAGGTTTATAGATAGTTGGGTGGTGAGTGTAAATGAGTAGGGTAGAAGTCCGAGAAGATTGGTTATTGAGATAAAAATAATTAAAGATGTTAGTATTAGGGACCAGGTTTGTCCTTTGGTATTATGGGATATTATTATTTGTTTTAGGGTTAGTTGGATTAGGTTTTGTTGGATGGTAATTAGTCGATTATTAATAAGGTGTTTGGAGGTTGGAAATAGTAGCACGGGGAGTAAAATGATGATTACTGCAGCAGGTTGGCCTAGGATTGTTGGAGAGGTAAATGGGGCAAATAGATTTTCCTTCATTTCAATTGTCAGGGGTTATTGTAGGTTTGTGTATTGGGATTCTTTTGTAGGGGAGGTGGGTAGTAGTTTGTGTTTAGTAGTTTTAATTGTATAATAAGAAATAGTGTGGGGAGTATAGTTATGATGATAGTAAACCATACGATGTATCTAGTTGAGGCATTTCACTGCAGAGAGGGTATTTCTCTCGATCTTTAACTTAAAAGGTTAATGCTAGGATAGCTGTACAGTGTATTATAAGAATATTTTGCAGAGAGTTATGGAGTGAGATGTGGGGGGGGGGGGTCTATAGGGTAAATACAGGCCCTATCTCAAAAATTTTTAGTGGAATCAATTCTGTGACAATGGGTATGAAGCTGTGGTTAGCACCGCAGATTTCTGAGCATTGTCCATAGTATACACCTGGTCGTGTAGCGGTGAATGTGGTTTGATTCAGGCGTCCAGGAACTGCATCTGTTTTTAGGCCTAGAGTAGGAATTGTTCATGAGT
Source organism: Macaca fascicularis (assembly GCF_037993035.2). Taxonomy (NCBI): domain Eukaryota; kingdom Metazoa; phylum Chordata; class Mammalia; order Primates; family Cercopithecidae; genus Macaca; species Macaca fascicularis. The sequence continues at coordinate 22,533,629 of NC_088393.1, read as the reverse complement.
GTAGGACGTCTTGAGATGTAATTATTATTCGGACAGGGGCTTCAATTGGGAGAACTACTCGGTTGTCAACTTCTAGAAGTCGAAGGTCTCTTGGGTTTAAGAACAATGGGGGGAGTATATAAGAGTTAAAGATTAATCCTCCGTAATCTGTGTATTCGTAGGTTCAGTATCATTGGTGTCCAATTGATTTAATAGTAAAAGAGGGGTTGTTGATCTCGTCTGTTAGATATAGGATGTGTAGGGATGGAAGAGCAATTAAGATTAAAATGATTGCGGGTAAGATGGTTCAAATGGTTTCTATTTCTTGGGCGTCCGTGATATTGGTGTTGTTAGTTTTGTTGTGAGAGCTGAAGACAGGGCATATAGGACTAGAAAGCTAATTAAGGATACAATTATAAAAGTGTGGTCATGAAAAGCAATTAATTCTTCTATGATAGGGGATATAGTATCTTGTAGGCCTAGTTGAACTGAGTGAGCCATATAAGATATATAGGGTTTAACCTATGATTTAGCTTTGACAAAGCTATGAAATAGTTTTTCTAATATCTTATTGAAAAAGTTGTGGAGGTCACAGGGCTGGCTTGAAACCAGTTTTAGGAGGTTCAATTCTTTCCTTTTTCGTTTAGTTTAATGTAGGTTGGTTCTTCAAATGTATGGTAGGGTGGAGGGCAACCATGCAGTCACTCTAGGTTGGTAGAGGGCTGTTCAATTAATGAGACTTTACGTTTTGAGGCGAAGGCTTCTCAGGTTATGTAGATTATTAGTATTACTGCTACTAGGGAAATGAAGGAGCCTATGGATGAGATATTTCATCTGGTATAGGCATCGGGGTAGTCAGAGTAGCGTCGGGGTATTCCGGATAAGGCGAGGAAATGTTGTGGGAAGGTGGTTAAATTTACACCTACAAATATGATGGTGAAGTGGGCTTTGGCATAAGTTTGGTCTAGAGTATAGCCTGAAAATAAGGGGAATCAATGAATGAAGCCTCCTATGATAGCAAATACAGCTCCTATGGATAGTACATAGTGAAAGTGTGCAACAACATAGTACGTATCGTGTAGTACAATGTCTAATGATGAGTTTGCTAACACGATACCGGTTAAGCCCCCTATGGTAAAGAGAAAAATAAAGCCTAGAGCTCAAAGTATTGCGGGAGATCATTTGATATTGCCTCCGTGACGCGTGGCAAGTCAGCTGAAGACTTTAATGCCAGTGGGAATTGCAATAATTATAGTGGCGGAAGTGAAGTAGGCTTGTGTGTCTATCTATTCCTACTGCAAATATATGATGGGCTCATACAATAAAGCCTAAAAACCCGATTGACATTATAGCTCAAACTATACCTATGTAGCCAAATGGCTCTTTTTTTCTGGAGTAATATGTCACAATATGAGAGATTATCCCAAATCCAGGTAGAATGAGGATATAGACTTCGGGGTGGCCGAAAAATCAGAATAGATGTTGATACAAGATAGGATCCCCCCCCTCTGGCAGGATCAAAGAAAGTGGTATTTAGATTACGGTCTGTTACTAATATAGTAATGCCGGCAGCTAGTACTGGTAGAGAGAGGAGTAAAAGGATGGCTGTGATTAACACTGACCAGATGAATAAGGGGGTTTGATATTGAGATATTGCAGGGGGTTTTATGTTGATAATAGTGGTAATGAAGTTTATAGCCCCTAGGATGGAGGAGATGCCTGCTAGGTGAAGTGAGAAGATAGTTAGATCTACGGAAGCTCCTGGGTGGGAGAAATTTCCTGCTAAAGGAGGATAAACTCTTCAACCTGTCCCAGCACTGGCTTCTACTGCCGCAGATGCCAGTAACAGTAGAAAGGAAGGGGGGAGAAGTCAAAAACTCATATTGTTTAGGTGGGGGAAAGCCATGTCGAGGGCACCAATTATTAGTGGTACTAATCAGTTTCCGAAACCTCCGATTATGATGGGTATAACTATAAAGAAAATTATGACAAACGCATGGGCTATAACGATAACATTGTAGATATGGTCGTTGCCTAATAGGCTGCCTGGTTGACCCAGTTCAGCTCGAACAAGAAGGCTTCGAGCTGTGCCTATGATCCCAGCCCATGTGCCGAACAGTAGGTAAAGGGTTCCAATATCTTTGTGGTTTGTTGAGAACAGCCAACGGTAGGCGAACATAGGTGGGGGAGGGGGGTAGAATGGCTGAGTAAGCATTAGGCTGTAAACCTAAAGACAGAGATTAAAGTTCTCTTTTTACCAGCTCCGAGGTGATTTTCATGTTGAATTGCAAATTCAAGGGAGCAGTTAATTTCTGCCGGGGCTTCTCCCGCCTTTTTTCCCTGCGGCGGGAGAAGTAGATTAAAGCCAGTGGTTAGAGTATTTAGCTGTTAACTAAAATTTTATGGGTTTGAGTCCCATTAATCTAGTAAGGGCTTAGCTTAATTAAAGTAATTGATTTGCATTCATTTGATGTGGAATAGAATCTGCAGTCCTTATATATTACAGAAATTAAGCGTGGTTTAACTTACTGAGGGCTTTGAAGGTCCTTGGTCTTACTTCACCTAAATTTCTAGAGGATGACTAGGGTTAGTGGAGAAATTGTTAAGAGGAGGGTGGTGAGGATAATGAGTGGGGGGATGAGGAGTATGGGTTTTGTATTTTCAAATTGTCATTTTATTTTTGTATTGTTGGATGTAGGGAGTATTGTTATGGAGGTGGTATAAATTAGGCGTATATAAAAGTATAAGTTGAGTAGGGTTATGGTAATTATAATGGAGGGGATGATGAAGTTATTGCTTTTTGTAAGTTCTTGAATGGTAATTCATTTGGGTAGGAAACAGATTAGTGGGGGTAAGCCTCCCATGGATAGGAGGGTGGTTGATATTAATGGTATTAGTCAGGTTAGTTTGTTTCAAGTGCAGGATAGTATAAAAGTTGTGGTATTTGAGTTTAGGTTGAGAGTTAGGAATGCGGTAGTTGTCATAATAGTGTATATGGTTAGGTAATAGATTGTGATATTTGGGTTGTAGGTTAGTGTTATTATTCAGCCTGTGTGAGTAATTGAAGAATATGCCATGATTTTGCGTAGTTGTGTTTGGTTAAGGCCTCCTCAGCTGCCTATTATAACAGATAGAGTAGAGAGGGTCAGGAGAATATCTGTATTGGTTGAAGAATGTATTTGGTATATAATTGAGATGAGAGCTAGTTTTTGTCATGTGAGGAGGAGCAGGCCAGAAATTAAAGATGTCCCTTGGGTGACTTCTGGGATTCAAAAGTGGAAGGGGGCTATTCCTAATTTTATGGCTAGGGCTGTTGTCATGGCTAGAGATGAAAGTTGGTTGATGTTGTCTGTTGTGGTTCAGCATCTGGAGAGTAGGTTGTTGGAGATAATTGCTATTATGAGGATTATAGATGCGGTGGATTGTATTAGGAAATATTTAATAGCGGCTTCTGTAGAACGGGGGTTTGTTTTTTTGATTAGAATTGGGATGAAATCTAGTATATTTATTTCTAGGCCTGCTCAGGCGAGGAATCAGTGTGAGCTTAGCGTTGTAATGAGAGTGCCTGTGATTATGTTGAGGTAGACAATAAGTTGGGCTAGTGGGTTAATTAGTACGGGAAGGGTATAACCAACATTTTCGGGGTATGGGCCCAATAGCTTATTTAGCTGACCTTACTTAGGATGGAGTGTGGTAGGTAGCATGGAGAAATTTGGGTTCTCAGGGGTAAGTTCGATACCTATAATCCTAGAAATAAGAGGATGAGGGCCTCTATCATTTACTCTATCAAAGTAACTCTTTTGTCAGACATATTTCTAGGTTTGCGGAGGAATACTGGAGATTGCAACAGGTGTTGAGATATATCATATGAGAAGAGCTAGTGTAAGTGGGAGGAAATTTTTTCATAGTAAGTGTATAAGTTGATCATGGCGGAATCGAGGATATGCTGTTCGGATTCATAAAAATAATGAGGTTAGAAGAAGTGTTTTGGTGGTAAAGCACGTTGTAAATAGTTCTGGGGAATGAATAGAGTATAATGTGCCTAGGAAGATTGTGGTTATTAGGGCATTTATTATAATGATATTTATGTACTCAGCCATGAAGAACAGGGTGAATGGGCCTGCGGCATATTCAATGTTAAAGCCTGAGACTAGTTCCGATTTGCCTTCTATGAGGTCGAAAGGAGCTCGGTTTGTTTCAGCTAATGTGGAGGTGAATCATATTATGGCTAGGGGTCATGATGGTAGGAGGAGTCAGAGGTGTTCTTGTGTTGTGATAAGTATGAGAAGATTAAATGAGCCACTTATTAGTAAGACTGATAAGAGAATAATAGCAAGAGTGACTTCATATGAGATTGTTTGGGCGACAGCTCATAGTGCTCCGATTAGTGCATAGTTTGAGTTTGATGCCCATCCTGATCATAAAATGGAGTAAACAGTTAGACTAGATGTGGCTAGAATAAATAAAAGTCCTAGATTGAAGTTAATTCGTGGATGGGGTATGGGAAGGGGAGTTCATAGGAGAAGAGCAATGGAAAAGGCCAAGGCTGGTGCGGTAATGTAGAGAATGGTGGTAGATGTTGAAGGTTTTAAGGGTTCTTCCGTGAATAGTTTTATGGCGTCAGCAAAAGGTTGTAGCAACCCGTAGGGGCCAATGGTGTTTGGTCCTTTGCGTAGTTGTATGTGGCCCAGTAATTTTCGTTCAATGAGTGTGAGGAATGCTATGGCGGCCATTACGGATATAATAAGGAGTAGGAGATTTGTTGTTGACATGGTGTTAAGAAGAGGAGTTGAACCTCTGATTGTAAAGTTTTAAGTTTTATGCAATTGCTGGGCTCTGCCATCTTAACAAACCCTGTTTTTGGGTTGGGTTGGTGTTATTTTGTTAGATTGAGATTAGGTCATCTATGGAATGAGGGCACTTTATGAAGTGGGCCTTATTTCTCTTGTCCTTTCGTACAGGGAGAAATATAGAATAGATAGAAACCAACCTGGATTACTCCGGTCTGAACTCAGATCACGTAGGACTTTAATCGTTGAACAAACGAACCCTTGATAGCTGCTGCACCATTAGGATGTCCTGATCCAATATCGAGGTCGTAAACCCTATTGTCGATATGGACTCTGGAATAGGATTGCGCTGTTATCCCTAGGGTAACTTGTTCCGTTGGTCAAGTCATTGGGTCAATTACAGGTGCTGGTTCGCTTTGGCTTGTGTAGTCTTAGCGTAGGCTGTTCGGAGGTTTAGTTATGCTCCGAGGTCACCCCAACCAAAATTTTTAATGCAGGTGTGGTGGTGTAAGGGTCCATGGATTTGTATAGTTTTGATTGCATTAATAAATTAAAGCTCCATAGGGTCTTCTCGTCTTATTGTTTCATGTCCGCCTCTTCACGGACAGGTCAATTTCACTGGTTGAAAGTAAGAGACAGTTGAACCCTCGTGATGCCATTCATGCGAGTCCCCATTTAAGGAACAAGTGATTATGCTACCTTTGCACGGTCAGGGTACCACGGCCGTTGAGTATGTGTCACCGGGCAGGCAGTGCCTCTAATACTGGTAATGCTAGAGGTGATGTTTTTGGTAAACAGGCGGGGTTAAGTTTGCTGAGTTCCTTTTACTTTTTTTAAACTTTCCTTAAAGCATGCCTGTGTCGGGTTAACAGTGTGAGTAATACTGACTTGTTTCTGTTTGTTAGTGTTAGGCTGTTAAGCATCGGTGAAGTTTTTCAGTCTGATTTAGGCTTATGCGGCGGAGAAAATGTTCATGTTACTTATATTAGCATTGTTGCTTCTATGAAATGATAGATTAATCCAATGTGGAATAAGGAGTTTAGTGGTGTGTTTGGAATCTTTATATAATTGATGTTGAGCTTGAACGCTTTCTTAATTGATGGCTGCTTTTGGGCCAACTATGGAGGTCAGATTTTTTACTCTCTATACAAGGTTTTTTCCTGATGTCTGAAGAGCTGTCCCTCTTTAGACTAACAATTAAGTTTACAGGGGGATGGGATAGTTCTACAGGTAAACTTAAGGTTGAACTAAAATTCTATCTTGGATAACCAGCTATCACCAGGCTTGGTAGGCTTGTCACCTCTACCCATAAATCTTTTGTTGTTCTAACTATTGAAGTTTAGGGCTAAGCATAGTGGGGTCTCTAATCCCAGTTTGAGTCTTAGCTATTGTGTGTTCAGAAATTTTAAAGCCACTTTCGTAGTTTATTTTACATCAGCTAAGGTTTTACAATTTAGATCGAGTTTAGATTTATTTGACTAGATCTAAAACACCCTTTACGCCGGTTTTTATTAGCTTGGGTTAATCGTATGGCCACGGTGGCTGGCACGAAATTGACCAACCCTAGATTGTAGCATAGCTTAGTTAAACTTTCATTTATTGCTAAAGGTTTGTCACTGCTGTCTCCCGTGGGGGTGTGGCTGAGCAAAGTGTCTTGAGCTGCATTGTGCATGTTTGATACTTACTCCATATGATCGTAGTGATTTATCGGGTGTCTTCACTGGGGCAGGGATGCTTGCATGTGTAATATTGCTAAGAGCTAATAGAAAGGCCAGGACCAAACCTATTTGCTCATGGGGTGTGCAAGTCCGTCTAGACATTTTCAGTGTCTTGCTTTAGGTGAATTAAGCTACATAAGCACGGAGAGAAGTATAGTTGTGAGGTGCTGTCTTTCGGGTTGTGACAATGAGGGCCCATATTTAGTAGTGAACAAGTGCATGAGAGCAAGGAAGTAGGAAAGAGAAGGAGTGGGATGAAGTTAAGAGGGGTAAAGTGAAGTAATTTTGTGTTAGTTGAGGAAATGGCAGTTGAAGTTGTGCACACCTAAAGGATGAAAACGCGATCTCTGGCTAGGTGTGTGAAAGCTTTTGTTTTTGGGGTTTGGCAAGAGTAAATTTTTGGAGAAGAAGTCAGAGATGGGGGTGGGGGGCTTTGTTGATAGTTTCCTGCGTTATTTGCAGTGTGATTGAAAATGGATTACATGGTAATTATTGGTATGTCCTACAAGCATGAATTAAATAACACCTTGTAAAACTTATGTGGGGCTAGGATATTGAACGTAGGTGCGATTAATAATGGCATGGAGTAGGAATCAAAGACAGGTTCTGCGGGACGTGTTGTGGTGGGACCAGCTTTCTGCAATGGGGTCGCGTGCAGACCAGAGATAAAAGATACCAAATGCATGGAGAGCTCCCGAGACTGGTTAATAGGGTGATAGACCCGTGATCCATCGAGATGTCTTATTTAAGGGGAATGTGTGGGCGATCTTAGTTATATGGCCCTGAGGTAAACAACCAGATGCCGGATACAGTTCATTATAGCTACCCCCACGATTTATGGGCCCGGAGCGAGGAGAGTAGCACTCTTGTGCGGGATACTGATTTCATGGAGGATGGTGAACAAGGGACACCTACGTGAGGGGGGTATCCGTGGTGAGGAGGATTAATTTAACTTGGATGTTAAATTAAATCTCACCACTCCCATTCAGCATAGTATTAGAAGTTCTCATGAGGGCAATCAGGCAAGAAAAAGAAATAATGGGTATTCAAATAGGAAAAGAGGAAGCCAAATTCTCTCTGTTTGCAAATGACATGATTGTATATTTAGAAAACCCCATTGTCTCAGCCCAAAATCTCTTTAAGCTGGTAAGCAACTTCAGCAAACTCTCAGGATATAAAATCAATGCGCAAAAATCACAAGCATTCCTATACACCAATAATAGAGAGAGAGCCTGAGTCAAATAGAGAGTCAAATCATGACTGAGCTCCCATTCACAATTGCTACAAAGAGAATAAAATACCTAGAAATACAACCACCAAGGGATGTGAAGGACCTCTTCAGGGACAACTACAAACCACTGCTCAAGAAAGTAAGGGAGGACACAAACAAATGGAAGACCATTCCATGCTCATGGATAGGAAGAACTGATTACGTGAAAATGGCCATACTGCCCAAAGTGATTTCTAGATTCAATGCTATCCCCATCAAGCTACCACTAACTTTCTTCACAGATTTTGAAAAAACTGAATTTAATATGGAACCAGAAAAAAAGCTCATATAGCCAAGACAATCCTAAGCAAAAACAACAAAGCTGGAGGCATCATGCTACCTGACTTCAAACTATATTACAAGGCTACAGTAACCAAAACAGTATGGTACTGGTATCAAAACAGATATACAGATCAATGGAACAGAACAGAGGCCTCAGAAATAACATCACACATCTACAACCATCTGATCTTTGACAAACCTGAAAAAAACAAGCAATGGGGAAAGAATTCCCTATTTAATAAATCGTGTTGAAAAAACTGGCTAGCCATATTCAGAAACCTGAAACTGGACCCCTTCCTTATACCTTATAGAAAAATTAACTCAAGATGGATTACAGACTTAAATGTAACACCTCAAACCATAAAAACCCTAAAAGAAAACCTAGACAACGCCATTCAGGACACAGGCATGGGCAAAGACTTCATAACTAAAACACCAAAAGCAATGGCAACAAAAGCCAAATTGACAAATGGGACCTAATTAAACTAAAGAGCTTCTGCACAGCAAAAGAAACTATCAGAGTGAACAGGCAACCTACAGAATGGGAGAAAAATTTTCCAATATATCCATCTGACAAAGGGCTAATATCCAGGATCTATAAAGAACTTAAACAAATTTACAAGAAAAAAAAAAAAATCAAAAAGTGGGCAAAGGATATGAACAGATACTTCTCAAAAAAAGATATTTATGTGGCCAACAAACATATGAAAAAAAGCTCATCATCACGGGTCATTAGAGAAATGCAAATGAAAACCACAATGAGATACCATTTCATCCGTTAGAATGGTGATCATTAAAAAGTCAGGAAATAACAGATGCTCGAGAAGATGTGGAGAAGTACGAATGCTTTTACACTGTTGGTTGGAGTGTAAATTAGTTCAGCGATTGTGGAAGACAATGTGGCAATTCCCCAAGGATCCAGAACTAGAAATACCATTTGACTCAGCAATTCTATTACTGGGTACCCAAAAAATTATAAATCATTCTACTATAAAGACACATGCACACATACGTTTATTGCAGCACTATTCACAATAGCAAAGATTTGGAACCCACCCAAATGCCCATTAGTAATAGACTGGATAAAGAAAATGTGGCACATACACACCACGTAACAGTATGCAGCCATAAAAAAGGATGAGTTCATGTCCTTTGCAGAGACATGGATAAAGCTGGAAACCATCATTCTCAGCAAACTAACACAAGAACAGAAAACCAAACACAGCATGTTCTCACTCATAAGTGGGAGTTGAACAACGACAACACAGGGACACAGGAAGGGGAACATCACACACCGGGGCCTGTGGTGGGGTGGGAGGCTAGTGGATGAATAACATTAGGAAAAATACCTAATGTAGATAACAGGTTGATAGGTACAGCAAACCACCAGAGCACATGCATACCTATGTAACAAACCTGTACGCTCTGCACATGTACCCCAGAATTTAAAGTATAATTAAAAAAAAAATCAAAACAGAATATTAATAAGGAAACAGACTACTTAAAGGTGGTATAAAACAAATATTTCTGACAGAGGTATAGAGAGCACTCCTCAACATCAGGATACACACCCTTCTCAATAGCTCATACAACATATTTCTTGATAGACCACCTCTTAGGCCAAAAAAGAAGTCTTACCAAATTTTTTAAAACTGAAATTTTATGAATTATTTTCTATGACTAAACTCAAATGCAAGTATACAACAATAATAGACAGAAACTGGAAAAAAAAAAATGTGAGGCATGGTGGCTCACGTCTGTTATCCCAGCACTTTGGGAGGCCGAGGCAGGTGGATCACGAGGTCAGGAGATCAAGACCATTCTGACTAACATAGTGAAACCCTGTCTCTACTAAAATGTGAAAAACTAGCCAGGCTTGGTGGCACACATCTGTAGTCCCAGCTACTCAGGAGGCTGAGGCAAAGGAATCGCTTGAACCCAGGAGGCAGAGGTTGCAGTGAGCCGAGATCGTGCCACTGCACTCCAGCCTGGAGATAGAGCAAGACTCCGTCTTAAAAAAAAAAAAAAAACCATATATATGTATATACACACACATAGGAATTTAACAAAACACTCGAGCACGCTCTTATGTAAAGGTTGTAATAGTTAATATTGTAAAGATGTTCATCCTGGTCAATCCTGGTCAATGTAATCTACAAATTTAATGAAATGTTTTTCAAATTTCTCATTGTATTTTTGAAGAAACAGAAACAGCAACCCCAAAAGTATATCGAACCCCAAAGGCAATAAAGTTCCCATCAATCTTAAAATAATAATAATAATAGGCCGGGCGCGGTGGCTCAAGCCTGTAATCCCAGCACTTTGGGAGGCCGAGACGGGCGGATCAGGAGGTCAGGAGATCGAGACCATCCTGGCTAACACGGTGAAACCCCGTCTCTACTAAAAAAAAAAAATACAAAAAACTAGCCGGGCGAGGTGGCGGGCGCCTGTAGTCCCAGCTACTCAGGAGGCTGAGGCAGGAGAATGGCGGGAACCCGGGAGGCGGAGCTTGCAGTGAGCTGAGATCCGGCCACAGCACTCCAGCCTGGGCGACAGAGCGAGACTCTGTCTCAAAAAAAAAAATAAAATAAAAATAATAATAATAATAATAATAATAAAGGAATGCTGCAGGCATTAAAGTTCCTGATTTCAAAAGACATTACAAAGCTACAGAATTAAAACAATCTGGTATAAGGATGAAAATTAAACTAATGAAATAGAATGCAACCCATATATATATACTTTAACATGTATGGTCATATGAGGAGTCATTTACATAGCAATAATTATTACTGTAAGCTAACAGGTAAAGGCAATGCAAATTTCTGTCACCAAATCATTCAGTAAATACAATTTGAAATATAAAAATACTGGAATATCACTCAGTTTTCAAAAAGCAGAAAACAGTCTACCAATTATAAAGATAAATCTTGATAACGTTATGCAAAATGAAATGTCAGCCACAAAAAGACAAAGATTGTAAGAGATAGATAGATAGAAAGCATTTACACTCTTAGAAGCAGATAAAAAGAAAAAGGTGCCCTATTTGCTTAACCCCCAACAGCAAGAAAGTTTGTCAGTCATCCATGACAAAAATGTCTTAATGAGAGAAACAGGCATCATGGTTAGTATCTGTAATGACAGCTACATGGTACAGTAAGGTTGGAGAATTGCTTCAGGCCAAAATATTACGACCAACCTGGGTTATGCAGTGAGACCCCATCTCGGAAATAAGTGCCTTTAAGAGAGCTTTGAGATCCAGGGAGGGAATTGTGAAACTTTGCTGAGCCCAAGATTGAGGAGCACCCTTTTCAGAAGGCAAGCTTTCATTTAGGTGGCAAACTACAGGACCCCTGCTCTTGACTACAGACCAGAAAATGTCCCACCCAACTCCATCCCACTGAGAATTTTGAACTTACTCTGTAAGCATCCCAAACTTCTCCCAGCCACAGTCTGTGAGAGGTCTTGGTCTTCCAGAAGCCTGGAGAGATACCCATTTAGAGCCAAGCTGGCAGGCCTGCAGACCTTGGTCCCAATAACAGTTCCATGACTCAGTTCCAGCTTCCTAAGCCACAGTTCATCGCCAGTTCTGCCTATGTAGAAACCCACAGTGACCTCAGAAATCCTCTCTGGTACTCAGTACAAGCCATACTAATCCACATCCTAATATAAAGCCCACCATATGCAGACCTGACTGCAGAAACCTGCCCTAGCATCTATCCTACTGAGCAAAGTCCTAAAGGATATTTACTGTGTCCAAAAGTAAAATGCGAATTACAACTACCCAAGTCCTTTATGATAAGCTGACCCTAGTGCAGAGCCAGCAGCCTTGTGACCAAGCTACAACCCCGCTCTACTACAAACCCAGAGGGCATTCTATCACCCTGGGGGCCCAAGAAAGGAAGATTTTTACCCTCTGAAACCAGTTTATCAAAACTTTGAGGTGTTTGCTCCTTCAAATTGAGACACCAACGCAAAAGTATATTGTGCCCATCGTCAAAGCTTCTATTTTAACACAGCACTGGATGTATGTGGAAGAAAAATTAGTCAAAAAATTTTTAAAGTCATTGAAATTGAAGACAAGTAAAACATTGCTGCTTGTAGATCATGCAATGTTCTCTATAAAAAAAACCATAAACAGTACATTAAAACCTTTTAAAACAAATAAATACACTCAGCAAATTAGCAAAATATAAAATTAACACACAAGTTATGATTCCATACACTTAAACTATCTGATAAAATAGAGGAAGAAAACAATCTTATTTAAAATAGCACTAAAATAATAAATATCTGAGGACAAATTTAACCGAGGAACTGAAAAACTTTTCAAGTGAAAGATTTATCAATGAAAAAATAAGAAAACACAAATAAATTTAAATACATTTTCTCTATCGATTCAAAGAATAAACGCTAAAACACCATATTATCCAAAGTGATCTCTAGATTCAATAAACTTTCTATCAATATTCCAGTGGTTTTTTTTCATAGTAATGAAAAATACAATCATAAAATTTACATGAAACTACAAAAAACTGTGAATAGCCAAAGCAATCTTGAAGAAAAAGAAAAAAGCCGAAGGACATCATACTTTATAATTTCAAACTATATTTCAAGAGTATAATAAAAACAGGATGAAATGTGCAGAAAAATGAACAAAAAACACCCAATAATACAGAAATCACTACTCTCACACATTTCAGAGATGATGGAAAAAGAGAACTTAAAAGATAGTCTAACGTGGAGTGTCTTGAAATTATGCAAACATCTGTGTGTCCACAAAAACAAAAATGAAAAAACTCAGATTGCACACTCTCTTGTATGCCATGAACAGTACTTTGGCTGTCACTGTAAACTTGAAGGAAGATTACTGAAGGGAAAGAAGAATTCTTAGATATTTTAAAAGCAAAAGAGAGAAGATGCCCCTGTGTGAGAGAAAATTTAAAAATAAAAATAAAAATTAGGCTTTCCAGAAACTATTTCTTTTGGAACACTGCTTCCAATATCACTTTAGGGACTTGCTTTCTTCTTGACTTTGGACCTGTCATCCACGTTGTCTGTTGTATTCACTCTCACCTACCTGGGGGTTCTTCCGCCATCTCATGTCTCTTCATATTCCAGGGCTCTTTTCCTTGCTCCAGAAAAATGATCAGGTCTGGCTTAGGGACAGCAATACCTGTTTTATTAAAAATAAGTAACATGCCTCTTGCTCATATTCTCCAATTAAAAACTTAATAATGTGCTCAGTAAAGAGGATTTAACACAATGTTCTAATACATTTATCCCAAAATACTAAATTACAACAGAAATTTCTAAATATTTAGAAAATACTCTAATTTTGTGGGTTCTTACTTTTATCACCTGGTACTACTGAATTAAAAATTGGTGGTGGTAATTAGATTTTAAAGTGTGAGCAATAATATTTTATGCCAGTAAAATTTTGAAATTACCGTTAATCTAAAGTGAAGGACAGAGAGGAGCTCAAGAATGTGGTAAGTTCAGGTCAAGATGAAACATCTTGAAATTTTTTTCTCTATGGAAAACTCCCTGTGATTTTCTTGAAAACAGAAATCTGAAGCATAAATTACCAAAAAGAAATTATACAAAAGAGCAATGCTGGACGGGCGCGGTGGCTCAAGCCTGTAATCTCAGCACTTTGGGAGGTCGAGACGGGCGGATCACGAGGTCAGGAGATCGAGACCATCCTGGCTAACACGGTGAAACCCCGTCTCTACTAAAAAAATACAAAAAATTAGCCAGGCGAGGTGGCGGCGCCTGTAGTCCCAGCTACTCGGGAGGCTGAGGCAGGAGAATGGCGTGAACCCAGGAGGCGGAGCTTGCAGTGAGCTGAGATCCGTCCACTGCACTCCAGGCTGGGCGACAGAGTCAGACTACGTCTCAAAAAAAAAAAAAAAAAAAAAAGAGCAATGCTGTTGGGAGCCGAAAGCCTGAGGGCTGTGACCAACTCAGCATTCCACTGGACTTGAATGAATCAAACGGCAAATTGTTTATCATGAATGCAGAATGTGGGCAAACTTGCTTCTGCTCATGCCGCCAGAAGGTACACTGAGGACAGTCACTCCCTGGGTTAACTACTGGGTTAACTACCTCCTTGAGGTTAACTACTGGAACATCTGGAGAGTACTGTTCAAAGAATACAGTCACTAAGTCAAGCAGCTGACCACAACCTCCCCCTTCTCCCTATCTCCTTTACTCAATAAATATGAAGAGCTATAGAAGTTCATGGCCCTTGTTCACTAGAAGCAAGGAGTCCCCTGGTGCCGTCTTTGTCTTTATTCCTGCATTCAACCTCCTTTGTTCAGGCCAATAAAGTCCGCAGCAAAATGAAACCTATAGCGTATACTAGGAATTGCATATTAAAGTTATTCTCACCCAGGAAGACCAGGTTTCTGTAGTTCTCTAACATCACATTCCTATATAAATTCTGCTGTGCAGTGTCCAGGCATTGCCACTCCTCCACAGAGAATTCTATGGCCACATCCCGAAATGTCAATGATCCCTGGAAAACACACACAAACACACTTATTTACCAAGTGGTCATGGGCATAATTTTTAATTTGACTCAACGTAAAATGGAGAGAGTAAACAGAGCTGGTTCTGACTTCTAAGAGTGACTGAAATAATTCAATAAAATAGTTTTCAACTAGAAATATTCTCTAATGTATTCTCTAACTCTGAGAAAACAAAGTGTTATAAGATCCATAACACCAGTGTATATAGTGTATTTTTCTGGACAATAAAGTATAAAATTGAGGGCATAAACACTAACATGTACAATTTTGAGTGCTACATTTACATCATACAGAATTAATCGTGTGCCGGGCATGGTAGCTCATGCCTGTAATCCCAGCACTTTGGGAGGCAGAGGCGGGCAGATCACCTGACGTCGGGAGTTTGAGACCAGTCTGACCAACATGGAGAAACCCCGTCCCTACTAAAAACACAAAATTAGCTGGGCATGGTGCTTTGTGCTTGTAATTCTAGCTACTTGGGAGGCTGAGGCAGGAAAATCGTTTGAATCCAGGAGGCGGAGGTTGCGGTGAGCTGAGATCGCACCATTGCCCTCCAGCCTGGACAACAAGAGTGAAACTCTATCTCAAAAAAAAAAAAAAAAAAAAAAAAAGAATTAATTGTGTGTATTTTTCAGATGGACATACTTTTGTATATTATTCAGATGGAATAGACATGTTGAGTTAGAAGCTATCACTCAAATTTTTATGTGTACAATAAGCTGGAGATCCTGTTAATGCAGATTTTTTTTTTTTTTTCAGAAGATCAGGGATAAAGTCTGAGTTGCTGAATTTTTAACAAGCTCATCAGTATGCCAATGTTTTTGGCCCAAAAAGACTATTTTGTCAAATATCCAGTAATTGAATGACCCTGTGTTTTTCTGGTTTGTAAATAAAGATGAGAGCCTTCATTTTCAAAAAACAGACAAATGCAAAGGAAACCTAAGAAAGAAGGGCAGCTGCCAGATTAAATGTGGTGGTTTGTTCACATCAGCTGCGTAAAGATACTTAACAATGAAGAGAAAAATAATTAATTCTATAGTAAAACATGTATCAGAGAGCTTATCAACTAAGTGATTTATTAACATCAACTACATTAGAACAAACTTTTATAATGTCCTGATGCACCCAGAAGGACACAGCATTACTGCTGAGATACTGCCCCCTGAAAGGTAAATTATAGTCTGAATTTAACCATAAGGAAACATTAGTTTTATGGAAAGTTCAAGATACAGGTATCTCCCATGTTCTGTAATTTTTAATAGTGATTTTAAATAGTCTTTCTTTAGTACTGTAAAGAGCAGTTATCGCCTATCAAATTTTTTATAATTTTCTGGGTAATAAATACCATACTGCTTCAATGGGTATTTTCTTAATCCTATACTGCATAGACATAATAAAGAACACAGATGAAACCTCAACATTACATGTTCTCTGTCTTCACTAAAAACCCCAGGTTTTCCCCAACAGGAATTTGGAGTATCTACACCTTCCCATGTTCAACAGCCACAAAGGGACATTTTTAATATTGCAGATTATAAATTCATAGTGAGATTTCTGCATGGCATATAAGAAGCCATAATGTAGAGAAGGCTCTGGTATATAGAAAAATATATTTTTCAGAGACTTTGATTATTGTAAGAATTTTTTAAAGTAAAGACAAACTCATTAGGGCGGAAAAACACAAGTAGAGAAGTACAGGTTTGCAAGTACCAAACTTGTTTCCTGGAGGAAGCAGAGTGGACACAGATCTTGATCTGAGACATATTTAGCTGAAAAAAAAAAAAAAGGCAATTTTTTCCCCTTTCTCCTCCTTCTCTAGGATTATTTCTCAGATAAAATTCTCTGGGCAAATTATACCTGCATCTTGAGAACATGCCTTTAAAAGTGTCAGCACCACAGGTCTACCTGCTGTCACCACATCCACAGGCAGAAGAACCAAGACAGAGAAACTCCACCCATTTCTGTCCTTTATAGGAGAAGAGATTGAGAAACAATGAGTAGCTCCATAGAGATAAAAATACACTTTTATTTTGTCCTCAGGAGCCATCCCCTGACACAGGCACCAGCAATTTCCACTACAGTACTGGAAATATGGGCCACGCTGTCCTGTCCCTACCAAATCCAAACAGAACGGGTTCTTGAACCACTCTTTAATGCAAAGATGGAACTTAACTCTCATGAATGTATTTTGAATTCCTCATACTTGATTCTGACCTCACCTTAGAGTCACATGAACCACTTAATTAAAATAACATGGTGGCTTCCACCAGAACAATAAACAGAATCCATGGACAGGGCACAAGTAAAGAGAGTTCTGCAAAATGGCCAGGTGACACTCATTAGAAGCCTGGGCTGATAACCCAGCACCCTTGTCACAACACAAATATTTCTGGTACAAATGAAGACAATCATTCTTCATTCTAAAGTACTATACTCTTTGCTGACTCTAAAGTTTACAGAGAAAACAGAAGGTAGCAATTTCTGAGTAAGTCTGCATTTGGAAAACAACATGTGCACATGTACTAATGCAATGTTTATTAAGCAGGTACTATGTGCTCAATAGGATGTTACAGAGCACTGTGATAGCACATTATGTGGTTTAATCCTAATAACACCCTGTGAGTCGATACTACGTGTTCAATAATTCCAAGGCTTTAAAGGACCCAGCATTTTTATTTCTATTTCTGTTGATCTGTCATTGATTTTTTCAAAAAATGCAAAGAATAAAAGGTAAATATAGACAGATGAAAGAGATACAGATGGAAAGAGTTTAATGCAATTTAGATAAATTTTTATTGTGTTTATACTTACTTTCTTGGGACTTGTGAATCAACTACTAGATCTGCAGGAACAGAAAACAAGTTGCTAAATAATGTTTCTGCAAGCACTGGTTTTAATAAAAAATTTGAAAAGTAAGATCCTATAATACATACTTTATATTTCCCATTTATCTGTTGGGTTGCAGAAAATGTTGAGCAGCAGCTCTAAAAAGGCAACAGGATTCATGACCCAAAACTCTGATCTCTTCTAATCAGTTCTGTGAGGCAAGATGCCAGGGTAGAGCCAAACATAAATAAGGACTCTAAAAAGGGTGAATATGAACAGGGCTGGGGCAGAGTGTACAGCCGATGTACAATTAAGTTCTCTGTGCCACTGGGGGGTATTGTCAGTTCATTTTTTTAAAGCTTACTTAAGTAAACCTAAGTCTGAGTTTGTATAATTTTAGTATTTTTTGCCACTGCCCTGCAAATTTTATATTATATGCTAATAAGCAATTTTTAAAAATCCCTTAAGGTTATCTAGAATAATTTTTTTAGAAGAAAAGTAAGTATTCTGGCCAGGTGCGGTGGCTCACGCCTAGAATCCCAGCACTTTGGGAGGCTGAGGTGGGTAGATCACAAGGTCAGGAAATCGAGACCATCCTGACTAACACGGTGAAACCTGTCTCTACTAAAAATACAAAAAAAAAAAAAAAAAAAAAAAATTAGCTGGGCGTGGTGGCAGGCGCCTGTGGTCCCGGCGACTCAGAAACCTGAGGCAGGAGAATAGCATGAACCCGGGAGGAGGAGCTTGCCGTGAGCCGAGATCGCGCCACTGGACTCCAGCCTGGGTGACAGAGCGAGACTCTGTCTCAAATAAAAAAAAAGAAAAGTATTCTTAGCAGGCTAAAATAAATACAAATAATAATGACGACTCTTCTAAGTTCAGGTGTAGACATCAGAAGCCACAGTATAAAGAAAGTGGCCCAAATAAAGCCCCAATTTTTTGCACACGTCTATTTACTGTACCCACCATCTGATGTATATTTCAACCATATTTCCAGTTGCTAGTCTAGGCTAAAACTGCCAGGATGGTAGGAACCATGACTGCTTCATCTATTTTTCTTTTCTTTTTCTGTTTTTTGAGATGAAGTCTCACTTTGTTGCCCAGGCTGGAGTGCAAAGATGGGATCTCGGCTTACTGCAGCCTCCACTTCCCAGGTTCAAGAGATTCTCCTGCCTCAGCCTTGCAAGTAGCCAAGCCTACAGGCATGAGCCACCACACCCAGCTACTTTTGGTATTTTTAGTAGAGATAGGATTTCACCATGTTGGCCAGGCTGGTCTCAAACTCCTGATCTCAGATGATCCACCCATCTTGGCTTCCCAAAGTGCTGGGGTTACAGGTATGAGCCACTGCACCTGGCCTGCTTCATCTATTTTTTTTAATGACTATATGAAATGAAAGCAATTAGTTTATCTGTTTGAGCCTCCAGACCTCCTGATTTTTTACCCAAGTACCAGGGAACTGGAAAAACTCTCATCTGGGTACCAATCAAAGATACTTCTTGTGTAAGGGGCAAAACAAACACAGGATGACTCATTTCTCTCACACTGGGACAGAAGCAGAATTAATCACTCTTGTCAGCCTGACACAATTCTGTTCTGGACATTCTCAAATGTCTCAAAGATTCACAGGTGATTGTGAGAGGGTTCCCAGTGACCTGGGGCTGATGGTCCACTGATAAGCCAGGCAGAGAAGACTCAGGATGATTCTAAATAAAAAATGGAACTGCCTTGGTTGAACTCCACAACCTGGGTCATCCATCCTGATTTGCTAGCTGTCCTGATTTGCTAGCTGTTGGGTAAGTAGAAGGACAAGAATACTTTACTCCAGTATCACATTTTACAGGTAGGTATAGTTGTGGTCGTGGCTCTGGATACTTTGTGGCCTTAAGATGCTTGTTTACACTTACAGATTCTGCCATCAGATTCTATTTACCCCTGGAGCCTCTCACGTAACTATGGCAAGTTAATGAAAAAGATGTGAAAAGGTCAAAAAGCCACACTCTCAAAAGAGGAATTCAAAATGTCTATGTTGATATCTCACAATGCAGAAAATGCCTCCTGTTGGTTTTCTATAAATTCTAAATCCAAAGTCCGGCCCTGCCTTGTAAATCCCAAGCAGAGGTCAGCCAGACCTTATTTGCAAATTCTAGGTGAAATCAACCTCACTCTGCATTTTTGGGTGTTACAGCAAGTAAAGTGAAATCAAAGGAGAGATTCCCTCATAGAGGCTGCTCTAGAACATTCTAAATAATAGTTAACCTTAAAAAAGCTGACACGACATGAACAAAAGCAGACAGTTTATTTGGGTCAAGCTGAAGGATTTTAACTTGAGACGAAATATTCAAGTTGCCTGGAACCTACACTTTGATTAGCAGCACTTACAAGTGGATTTGTAAAGGCAAAAAAAAAAAAAAAAAAAAGGAACAGTGAGTGCTCACTGATACAAAATTGGTTGTGAGAAATTCTTATTTATGTAAAGAAATAACTTTAATAATTGATTGGATATACATCAAGGTTAAGGATATGGAATGTAGTGTCCAGAGTGGAATTAGTTTAATTTATAGCTACTTGTGGCAACAGTGAACAGTTTCAAGAGATATATAGCTGAAAAAAAAGGGAGAGAAACATGACTGTGCTCTCATTTTAATGTCTCTCTGAGTTTGATGCCTAAAAGGACTTGCATTCCTCAGATAAAAACTTGTTTTTTCCGTCTCAATTCTCAAGACCTAGATTTAGAATTTGGAGCTGCAAATTCAGGCCCTGCATGGGTAAAGTAGCAGCAATATTCAAGGTAAATGTTACCTGAACATTTGTGGGCATTTTAGCATGAGGAAGGAGGGAGAAATGGAGATTCTCATGTCTACAGGTCTACTCAATGCACATATTTTACTGATTGGGTTTTGGTGACAGATGGTCACTCAATCAGTTTCAAGTCTGAAGACACAAGTCATCAGAAGAGGTAAAATGGTTAATATCTGACCTACGAAGTTTGTAGACATCCGGTCTAGCCTCTCTAAAAGTGACTGTAGAGGATGATAGATACCAAGTAGGCAGAGACACAATTCCACGTGCATATTTAGGGGACAGCATGCACTTCACTGCACAATTGTGCATTGACTGGAAGCCAAAAAGGCCCATCTAGAGTAAAGCTTAGTTGGTACCTTATGTGTTTACATTATGTCTGGTAATTCTAGACTGGGTTTGGAAAATATAATTAAAAGCAAAATTTTCTTTAGCCCCAAAGGAACTCCACAATAACAGAACAGAAAGAAAACTGTTTTATGATACAATTACATGTGAATGTGACATGCATTACAGTCAATTTGCTCAAGAGATTGCAAAGACAGAAAGACAATCACCATAATTCGTCTACAAGTAGAATTTACAGCACCATGTCACACATAGTTCATCCTAAATTCACCTGGTAGTTGGGAAGGCCATCCATGTATGCTAAATGGTTATAATCAATGAAAAAATAAACTTTTCACATCTTCATGACTGGAGGTAGTTGTGCAACTTGAACCCCAGTGTCTGGTGAAGGTAGGCTTTGACTCTTCTACAAAAATTGTTGATTCGGGTGCTATCTTTTTGGCTATTTAAATTTTAAAGTAATAGCTCTCTACTTCCCGAGCATTGGGCTTGAGTACTCCTGTTTCCCTCTCCTGGTGGCTAGTGTATTCTCTTGACCCCTACCATCTGCCACTGAGGCACGGCCCACAGCACAGGGCTCACAGTTGGAAACTCACATCTTAGTTGAATCCCAATTGCCACAGCAGCACTCCGGTGCCACATCAGAGAGTGAAGCCTGAGCAGCAGGAGGAGAGTCTGCAGACCTCCTGGGTAGAATTGCACCTTCACAATAATAGAAAAAGGAGCAGTGTTTCAGCCTTAGTTTTTATTTATAATGGTGACATGAAAAAATACTGCTGGGTTTTAGCATGACTCCAGATAGAGATAGCTCTCAAAGTTCTCACTGTGACAGCCCACATCTTTCACAGATACCATTGGATACTAATAGGGTTTCTGAAACAGACACGCAATGCATTCAAGAGAAAAACAGCTCTTGTTCTGAGAAAAATTATATTGAGAGAAAAAAGTTAAAATGTCTTAAGAAAAAACTGAGATTGGATATAAAATTGATCAAGTCAGCCAGAAAACACCTCCCTAACAAGAATTTCTCTCCAAACACCCGAAATGCATAGCTACTCTCAGCAAGAGAAACATGAGCATTATTGAATAAAGGGGGCATATTCTCAGCAGAATTTTTTTTTTTTTTTGAGATGGAGTTTCATTCTTTTTGCCCAGGTTGGACTGCAATGGTGTGATCTTGGCTCACTGCAACCTTTGCCTCCTGGGTTCAAGTGATTCTCCTGTCTGAGCCTCACAAATAGCTGGGACTACAGGCATGTGCCACCACACCCGGCTAATTTTGTATTTTTGGTAGAGACAAGTTTTCACTATGTTGTCCAGGCTGGTCTCAAACTCCTGACCTCAGGTGATTCACCCACCTTGGCCTCCCAAAGTCCTGGGATTAGAGGCATGAGCCACCATGCCCAGTTCTCAGCAGAATTTTAAAAGATTTATCTCCCATCTCTGCTGCTCTCTTATTTCCTAACCATTGAATGTGAGATCTACATTGGAATATATCTGACAGCTTCCACCAGCACTTTTTTATAAAACATTGAAATCTGTGTTAATATAGTAGAATATATTAGAGCTTGCAACATAGCTAACTGGAGAGCTATTATGGTTTTTGGGTAGCCATATCACCTGTGTTTATTTGTTCCGTAATAGCAGCATACTAATTTGGTAAAATATGACGCTAAAATTATGCTTACCTATAATTATTACTATTGGATAAATTAATAAGCATGTCAGACTAATATCTACGGTAACAATTTAATGGTAAATTTCTTTGGATATCAGATATACATATATGACTAATTTTATGTACTTGTCATAAGGTATGTAAGATTTTAAAAAATTATCTGAACTATAATTCAGTTAAAACACTGTATTTCAAAAGTATGAATAACAATATTAAAATAACTAAGGAATTCAAAGTAAACATTGTGGCCTTATATTCATACTATTGTAGAAAATACTGTTTAATTTATATGAATGCAAGTTGTCTACAAACACTACACATAACTGCACTAACTGTACTGAAGTAACCCAAGTACAACAGACTCCGCTGTTCAGTTTATACACTGAACTCTTCTGGCTTTTGCAGTGTAAGTATGTCAGCCTGCAAATAATCATCTTGGATAATCAGGTTTCTGCCAAAGAACTTACTCAGTATCTTTTAGTCTATATTATTCTGTATTGCTAAATTTATTCTGATCTTCGTGCTCAACTTTTTAATGCTCTTGAAATGAAGTTTACTCTGAACAAATCTGTGTCTAGTTTAAAGACTAAAGATAAAAAAATAATAATCTTTTGCCAAGACAAAAAGAAAGCAATGAATCTCAGGTCCCAAATAAAGACAATTCTGAGTCAAAAAGAATGACAAAAGGTTTGTTTCATTGTTAATATGATTTACATATATTTCAAAAAGCAGAAGAAATATATACACATAATCTAAACCTTTTTTTAACAATCAGCAAGTTATCCTCCCTTATTTTCACATATGAGAATAAAGCCTCTTGTTGCAAATTTATATTTTCTCTTAAAACAGCCAGGTCTCTGGACAAGTTCTTGAACTCTTGGACATCTGAATTTTGCACACTGTGTGCACTTGAAAGGACGTTTATGGGGGGGAAAGCAGAAGAGAGAAAGGTGTTATAAAAAAATCCATGGGTTCACATGAATAAAGCAAGTTCTTAGAGACCTATGAAGAGACTTAGAATCTGACACAGTAATAATCAGAGACTACATCTCACAGGCACTAACGGACAGATCACTGAAGAAAAAAATTAACAACAATATTAGGACCTGAACTCAACACTTGACCAAATAGTCCTAATAGACATCTACAGAACTCTTCATCTAAAAATACCATAATACACATTCTTCTCATTACCACGTGGCACATACTCTAAAATTGACCACACAATCAGAAATAAAACCATTCTCAGCAAATTCAAAAATCCCAAAATGATGCAAACCACACACACAGACTATAGCTTAAGAAAAATATAATTCAATACCAATAAAACAACTGGAAACCATACAATTAAATAAAAATTAAATGGCCTACACTTGAATAACCTTTTGGTAAATAATGAAATTAAAGCAGAAACCAAGAAGTCTTTTGAAACAAATAAGAACAAAAATACAACATACCAGAATCCCTGCAATACAGCTAAGGCAGTATTACAAGAAAAATTTATAGCATTAAATCTTCACATCAAAAAGTTAGATCTCAGTTTAACAACCTGACAACATAAACAAAAGACTGAGAGCAGCAAAAGCAAATCAGCCGCTAAGCTAGCAAAAGACAAGAAATAACCAAAATCAGATCTGAACTGAAGGAGATTTAGACATGAAAAACTACAAAAGATCAAGAAATCCAGGCATTCAATCTATTTTTTTAAAAAAAGGTAAATAAACTACTAGCTAGATTAATGAAGAAGATACAAATAAACACAATTAGAAATGAGAAAAAGATACATTACCACTGACCCCACAAAAATATACTGAAGTCTATGAATATACTATGCACGTAAGCAAATATAAAATAAAAAATATATATATATACTGAAGTCTGTATGAACATACTATGCACATAAAAAAACAAAACAAAACTCTAGAAGAAACGAAAAAATTCTGGAACAAATACATCCTCCCAAGACTGAATACACACAAAAACATCAAAGCCCTAAATAGATAGATAAGCTCAAAAAACTGAAAGAGTAGTAAATAACCTACCGATCAAATGAAGCTCAGGACCAGACATATTCACAACTGAATTCTACCAGATGTACAAATAGAAGCTGATATTATTTCTACTAAAACAATTTCAAAAGATTAAATTATTTCTACTAAAACAAAATCAAAAAATTAAAAAGAAGAAACTCCTCTCCAACTCATTGTGTAAGAACAGCATCATTCTGATACCAAAACCTAACAGATAAAAAACAAAACAAAAAAAAGGCAACTTCAGGCCAATATCCTTGATGAACATTGATGCCAAAATCTTCAACAAACGGCTGGGCCTGGTGGCTCACACCTGTAATCCCAGCACTTTGGGAGGCCAAGATGGGCTGATTACCTGAGGTCAGGAGTTCAAGACCAGCCTGGCCAACACGATTAAACCCCATCACTTCTAAAAACACAAAAAAATTAGCTGGGTATGGTACCACACAACTGTAAGCCCAGCTACTCAAGAGGCTGAGACAGGGGAATCACTTGAACCTGGGAGGCAGAAGTTGCAGTGAGCCAAGATCACACCACTGCACTCCGGCCTGGGTGACACAGCAAGACTCCATCTCAAAAAAAGAAAAAAAAAAAGAAATCGTCAACAAACTACTGGCAAACCAAATCCAGCAGCTTATCAAAAAGCTAACCCGCTGTGATAAACTACGGTTTATTTTGGGGATTCAAGGTTTGTTCAACATACACAAATCAATAAATGTGATTCATCACATAAACAGAATTAAAGAGAGAAACCACAAGACTATCTCAATAGATGCACAAAAGGCTTTCAATAAAATTTAACATTTTTCACGTTAAAAACCCTCAACAAACTAGGCATTGAAGGTACATACGTCAAAATAGTAAGTTATCTATGACAAACTCACAGCCAACATACTGAATGGACAAAACCTGGAAGCATTCCTTCTTGATAACTGGCACAAGACAAGGACGTCTTCTCTCAACACTCCTATTCAACATAAAATTGGAAGTCTTAGCCACAGCAATCAGGCAAAAGATAAAAATAAAAGGCATCCAAACAAAAAGAGAGAAAGTCAAACTATCCCTATTTGCAAACAACATGATTCTACATCTGGAAACCCATATACTCTAAGCAGAAAAGCTCTTTAAACTCACAACTTGAGTAAAGTCTCAGGATACAAAAGAAATGTACAAAAATTAGTAGCAACCCTATATATCAAAAACATCTAGGCCAAATCTGAATGGAAAACACAACCCCATTCACAACTGCCACAGAAAAGAATAACATATCTAGAAATACAGATAACCAGAAAGGGAAAAGATCTCTATGACAAGAATTACAAAACAATGCTTAAAGAAGCCAGAGATGATACAAACAAATGGAAAACCACTTTATGCTCATGAATAAAAAAGATCACTATCATAAAACGGTCATACTGCTGAAATACATTTACAGATGTAATGCTAATTTAATCAAACCACCAAAATATTTTTTAACAGAACTAAAAAAACAATTTTAAAATTCACACGGAACCAAAAAAGAGCCTGAATAGCCAAGGCAATCGTAAGCAAAAACAACAAAGTTGGAGGCATTACATTACCTGACTTCAAACTATACAACAGGGCTACAGTAAACCAAGCAACATGGTACTGGTACAAAAACAAACTCATAGACCAATGCAACAGAATAGGGAGCCCAGAAATAATGACACACACCTAAAACCATCTGATCTTCAACAAAGGTGACAACAGGAATGTGGGAAGAACTTCCTATTTAATAAATGGTACTGGAACAACTAGCTACCACTATGTAGCAGATTGAAATTGGATCCTTTTATAACACCATATAAAAAAATCAACTCAAGGTAAATGAAAGACTTAAATGTTAATCTGAAAAATTATGTATATAAAAAAAGAAACCCTGGAAGGTAAGAAGTGCCATTCTAGACATAGAAACTGGCAAAGATAATGAAGATATCAAAAGTAATTGCAACAAAAGCAAAAATTGACAAATGGGACCTAATTAAACTAATGATCTTTTTCACAGCGAAGGAAAGTATCAACACAGTAAAGTGACAACCTACAGAATAATAGAAAATACTTGCAAACTATGCTTCTGACAAAGGTCTGCTATCCAGAATTCATTAGGAACTAAAACAAGTTTACAAGGAAAAAAAAAAACCTCACTTAAAAGATAAAAACATTAAGAAGATGCTTGTCTTCAAAAGAAGACAAACATGTGGCTAACAAGCATATAAAAAAATGCTCATCACTAATCATTACAGAAATGCAAAAGAAAACCACAACAAGAAATCATCTCAAACCAGTGAGAATGGCCATTATCATAATTCAACCATTGTGAAAAGCAGTGTGGTGATTCCTCACTAAACTAAAAACAAAATTACCATTTGACCCAGTAACCTCACAATTGGGTATATACCTAAAAATATACAGATGATTCTATCACAAAGACACATGCACAATCACGTTCATCGCAGCACTATTCACAATAGCAAAGACATGGAATCAGCCTAAATGCCTATCACTGGTAGACTGGATAAACAAAATATGGTATGGTTATATGATGGCACATGCCTGTAATCCAGCACTTTGGGGGCTGAGCCAGGTGGATTGCCTGAGCTCAGGAGTTTGAGACCAGCATGGACAACATGGCAAAATCCCATCTATTAAAAAAAAAAAAAAAAAAAATACAAAAAGAAAAATTAGCTAGGCATGGTGGCACAAGCCTTTATTCTTAGCTACTTGGGAAGCTTAGGTAGAAGCGGATAGCTTGAGCCTGAGAAGTTGAGGTTTTAGTGAGCCAAGACCACACCACTGCACTCCAGCCTGAGAAAAAGAGTGAGACCCTGTCTCCAAATATAACAAAACACAAAAAACTTAATAAAAACAAAATATGGGCCAGGTGCAATGGCTCACACTTGTAATCCCAACACTTTGGGAGGCCAAGGCGACGGATCATCGGAAGTCAGGAGTTTGAGACCAGCCTGGCCTACATGGTAAAACCCCATCTATACTAAAAATACAAAAATTAGCTGGGTGTTGTGGCACACACCTGTAATCCTTGTTACTCGGGAGGCAGTGGCAGAAGAACTGCTTGAACCTGGGAGGTGGAGGTTGCAGTGAACTGAGATCATGCCACTGTACTTCAGCATGAGTGACATAGCGAGACTCCACCTCAAAACAAACAAACAAACAATGGTACATAAACATCATGAAATCATGAAATCCTGTGTGGCCATAAAACAAAACAAAAAAACAAAACAAAAAAAAAAGATTATGTCCTTTGCAGCAACATGGAATGAAGCTGGAGATCACTATTCTTAGAAAACTGATGCAGAAACAGAAAACCAAATGCATGCTATTATTTATAAGTAAGAGCTAAATAACAAGAACAAATGAACACAGAGGGGAAAAAAAGAAACTGAGGCCTAGTTGAGGATGGAGGGTGGCAGAACTAAAAGGGTCAGAAAAAGTACCTTTTTAGTGCTATGCTTAGTACTGCAGTGACAAAATAATCTGCACACCAAACTTCCATGACACAATTTTAGCTGTACAACAAACCTGCATGTGTACCCCTGAACCAACCAAAAATAAAAGTTAAAAGAAAAAAAAGTCCCTGGGTTAGAGAGACTGCAATGCAGGTGGACAGACTGGTCTGCACAATAGATAGTGGCTCAGGTGGGGCTGTGCAGGGAGATAAGATTATGAACACGTGGTCGACAACCCTAGGCTGGTGGAGAAACAGGTCGCTACTGCAGATTCAGTGTCTGAAAACAGAGATATGCCAGGAGACTTGTAGATACTTTTGTAGGTTTTTGGCCAAAAAAACCACTAGGGTCAAAAATGCTGTGGTAAAATTCCTGAGGGTGGTGCCTTGTCCTGAGAGGGGTGTGGACACATCAATGTCTAGTGTTTGTGAGTGGGTGGAAATCCTCTGCTGGCAGCTTTCGCAAAAAGGGGTTTGTCATCAGATCTCTAAGTTTTCAGTCCTCTGTCACCCTGGGAGGAGATCTGAAATCAAAGAACAAGGGGCAGTGTCACAGCCTGTGTAGAGGAGAGCAGAGCCTCCCATTCCCAGACACCTAGAGTTTCATTCCAGGCCAGAAGTCTGTGCTATTTTTCTTCTGGCACCAAATCTGCAGAGTTTGATGAACAACAATTCTCCAACATCAACTCATTGTCTAACACTTGAATTCTGACACCACCCAGAGTCAGCATAGACCCTGATTCACGTCTCAGTCCCACAACACTGTCCTCACTGCAGATGCCAGTCACAAACTCCATGGGCTCATCTATGCTTCTGACCTACTGTTTAAAAGTTGGGGACTCCCATAACCTTTTTGAAATTCAGTAACCCGATAGAGTTACTCACAGAACTCAGCAGAACACTGTAGTTATATTTACTGGTTTCAAATAAAATATACAACTCCCAAAAAGCCAAATGGAAGTATAGAACCAAGAAAAGAGGTGGGAAAAGATGAAGCACATAGACAATAAACAGCTGTGATTAATAAAATTCTCTATCCTCTGTGTTCTCCAGGAACACTTTATGAAAAGACTCACCCTTCCCATTATGACTTAGATGGTGCTCTCTTTACTTACCTAATACACAGCCAGGAAAACACTCGCATATTTTCTTCTTTTTCTCATTAAAAAAGCAGCTGAATTTGTCTTCAGTGATCAACATAAAATATTTCTTAATCAAAATTCACTTAAGTTTATTTTCTTCCCACAGACTCCTGAACTCTGAGCTATGCTCAGTCTGAGCCACCATACAACCTCATTTTATATCCCTCCTAAGAACACACTGACTTCAGGGTAAAACATTCTCTGATCTAAAACCTGATTATTTCAACCTTCATTTAAACATTCCCCTCACCTTTTTTCTAAACTTATTTTCTTATCCTTAGGAAAAAAAGCCCTTTTCTGCCTAATCTTTGCAATCCTTAAAGATCTTATAGTTGGTACTTCCTCCTGTTGCCATACTCCTTTGGAATTCAATTTTTTTTTTTTTTAACTTACATGTAACTGGTTTAAAACCTCTCAAAACTGCCTCAAAACAGTAACAATTTTATCTTCAGTAAGACACTCCCAAACCCTTTCTATCTTAACCTTAACTGCATCTGCCTGTGGGGCCCCAGCTTTGCAGGGCTCTGTAGCTTCTCTCACTATGGAGGCTTCTTCCACCACTGGGGTAAGCAGGCTGGGACATCTGCAGGAAAGGCTTTCCAGAAGGAACTAACTGGGCCTTTAATAACCTCCTTTTGCTCGCTCAAAATTAACCTCAGTTTGCAGTCATTGGGCTCAAGCTTTAATTACCAAGTCAGAGTCATTCACTTAGTTTTTGAAACTAAGTGTTTGAAAAAATCCAGCAAAATGATGCAAAAACATATAAGAAAATTTTAAGGTGCTTGTATTTTGTACCTCAGTAAGAGAAAGAAAGGTATTTATTTCTTTTGGACAATAAAGTATTATTTTACTTTTTGTATTAAAAATCATGTGGTAAACAGTTATATGGGAACACTTCTAGGAGGTACCAAGTTTCATCACATAAAATTTAGCATTAAACTCAGAAATCGAAATAACAGGATATAGAACAAAGATATTTACTTTAGCAAATTCACCCTGCAAAAAAAGAAACTGATGTTTTCACGAATCTATGTAACTCCCCAATTATCTACCACATTTGCTTGTGGAAATATATTAATTCTCTACAGCCGAAATGGAAGAACAATTTTTCTTATTTTTTTTCTCAGTAGCTAACATTCTAAAAGCTAGATGGAATTCTGTTTGAAATCATTCAGCCATAAAGAACACACCAGAAGGCTGGGCACAGTGGCTTACACCTGTAATCCCAGCACTTTGGGGGGCCAAGGCAGGCGGATCATGAGGTCAGGAGATCGAGAGCACCCTGGCTAACAAGGTGAAACCCTGTCTCTGCTAAAAATACAAAAAAATTAGCTGGGCATGGTGGTGGGCACATGTAGTCCCAGCAACTCGGGAGAGTGAAGCAGGAGAATGGCATGAACCTGGGAGGCAGAGTTTGCAGTGAGCTGAGATCCCACCACTGCACTCCAGCCTGGGTGACAGAGTGAGACTCTGTCTCAACAAAAAACAAAACAAAACAAAACAAACCTGAGAAAACTTCTAAATTCACTCTGAGAAAAAGGTGAATGAGAATTTTCAACAAATATATAATTACGTATTATTTTCTGAAACTCACCTTTTTATGCCCTTTGTAAATATTTTCTTACCTTTCAAGCCCTACTAATAAAATGCAATTTACAGTTAAAAAACTGAGGTCAGCCGGGCACAGTGGCTCACACCTGCAATCCCAGCACTTTGGGAGGCCAAGGTGGGCAGATTACTTGAGGTCAGAATTTTGAGCTCAAACAGCCTGGCCAACATGGCAAATCCCCATCTCTACTAAAAATACAAAAAGTAGCACTGCAGAGATTGCACCACTGCACTACAGCCTGGGCGACAGAGGAAAACACTGTCAAAAAAAAAAAAACACACACACACACAAAAAAACCTGGTCAAAATAAGTGAAGAAATCACTTAATCATTTCAAGGTACAGATATGTCTGACTCGTGTGTCAAGTCAGGCCATCCAATTACTTTAGAGATTCTCCCACCCCATCCTGTTCACTTAAGTGCTCAATAATCATTCTCTCAGGAGACTCTGAACAAACTCTGCCCCAGTGAGTGCCCCAGGTATATTTCACTTTGCAAGTTCTTGCACCATCTCACTGGGATCAGTTTTTTTTCTTTGTCTTTGGAGTGCTATTTTGTTTCACAAACTTTTTACCATTTTTCTATCACTATTTTTCTGTCCCCTAAGAGAATCCAGGGGCAAAAATTATTTTGGTTTCCCCTTCACTACCAGCATCTGATTGTCTGAACAGCAACGCGTCTCCAAGAAATGGAAGCTGGGTTGGGTAAAGACAATATTAGTATCTCAAGGGGGTAGCTTTCCAAAAAAACAGCGCACCAGAAGATGCCTCTCAGTCAAAGGGCATTCACCTGCTCTCTTGAGAGGCTCCACTCCATACCTCAGGTTGTCTTAGGGGAGAAAATGACCCAGGAACTGATCGATATTCACTAGACACTCTCGCAGACATAGCCATGGCGGGTATCCTGGTTTTTCCCCAGACAGTACTGAATCTCAGGTCCAAGAAAAAATTGAAGGGTAGCTGAGGACACATCTCCCTATAAAGTTTCCAAAGGGAAACCTTGACCCAAAAACATTCTGGTATCTGTGTCTGGGGAAAACAGAAGAAAAAATATTTACAAACAGAAAACAAATTTTTTTAAATGTGCCATCAAATGCTTTGTCAAAAAAATGATTAAAACAGGTATCAAAATGTACACTAAAGGACAAATAGTTGATAATATGAATAAGGGAGGGGAAATTGGCATTTGGGAATGTCAGAAGGAAGTGGAAATTAAGTATTTTACTGCAAGCCAGAGTCAGGCTGGAGAAATAGGGGATGGGGGATAGACTTGAGGCCCTGCTTGGGACACATGTGAAAAATGCAATGAAACAGCAGTTCCTTGTGGGGTGTGCAAATAATTAAGTGGCTGGCAGTTAGATTGAAGAGGTTCTAGTTCCTAAATTCTACTTTTAAAAAACCTAATCCGGCCAGGCGCGGTGGCTTACACCTGTAATCCCAGCACTTTGGGAGGCCGAGGCGGGTGAAACACGAGGTCAGGAGATCGAGACCATCCTGGCTAACACCGCGAAACCCCATCTCTACTAAAAATAGAAAAATTAGCCGGGCGTGATGGCGGGTGCCTGTAGTCCCAGCTACTCGGGAGGCTCTGAGTCCGGAGACTGGAGTGAATCCGGGAAGCGGAGCTTGCAGTGAGCCGAGATCGCGCCACCGCCCTCCAGCCTGGGCCACAGAGCCAGACTCTGTCTCAAAAAAAAAAAAAAAAAAAAAAAGTTAAGGGGGCGTGGTGGCGCATGCCTGTAATCCCAGCTACTTGGGAGGCTAAGTCAGGAGAATCACTTGAACCTGGTAGGCGGAGATTGCAGTGAGCCCAGACGGTGTCACTGAGCTCCAGCCTAGGCGACAGAGTGAGACTTTGTCTCAAAAAAACAAACTAATTCAAATGCACTTTTTGTAAATTACTATATTGGGGAAAAAAATTCAGGCTTAAGAAACTATAAACTGCCAATTAATCTCTGACTACATAATCAAGAAATTTCCATCTTGATAGTACAAACTAAGAAACTACCTAACTGTACCTAACCAATTACTGAATTTGGTTTTCTTCATTATGCGCCTTATAAAACTCTTCCGTCAAATCCCTTCAATAGACCATAAACTACAACCCATAGCTGGGTGCTCTACAATTTTGGAATCACTCTTTGGATAAATTCTTTAATATTTGTGCGCTGACTTCCGCAAATTTTTAATAGGAAGAAACAGGAGCTGGGAACCTCACGGACCAAAGCTCTTTCCATTCATGAACCCACACGCGGAGTCAGGATTCTCCTCTGACGACACTCCCATGGTCCCTGCACATATGGGAGAGACTCCGCGCTGCGGGTGCAGAGCTGCCCCAAGAGGTCTCCAGGCCAGGGCACAGTCATAGCGCAGGTTAGAGACAGGACGCCCGGGGGCCGGGTGTCAGCGCAGCCGCCATCTTATGGCTGAAGCGAACTGAGGTGGAGCTAGGCAAGGACAACTCCGGGCATAGATTGTGGAGCTGACTGCGGGGAGGCCTGAGTCCCGCCACAGCTGGTTCCAACCAGCCCCGGCCACTCTCTCCGGATGTCGGACCCGGCACACTCACCATTTCTAGGCTTCCAGGGGGTCCTGGCGACTTAGCTGTGGATCTCCCAATACCTGCAGGTCACAGGACCACAGGAGCTGGGCCTCTAGGAGGAGAGGACACACAGCAGCAAGCACCACACCTTTACCTCCGGCTGCGGCGAGAGCCAAAGGTCCGACCACATCCCGGAAGTCGCCCTGTCCGCTCCAGCTGCATGCCTGATTGGACGGTCCCAGCCCAGAGTCCCTGATTGGATGATGTTTAAGGCCCCGCCCCTTCGAGCCCTGAGTGACAGAAGATGTTATCAGATGCTTCTGATAACAAAAGGCTGCAGCCTTTCCAGGCAGGGCTTCCTCCCTGAGCTGAGCCAGGCCCACCCCAGAGCATGGGAAAATTCTTTCTCTTCTTTACTCTCTTTTTAAATGTATTCGAAATGTGAACAAATATAGTTTACTGCCATGTTAATAATACATAAAACTTTTGTTCAACAGTAAATCATTTTTTACTTTAGTAATAGTGTATTATCAATACTGAAGGCCGGGCGTGATGGCTTACTCCTTTAATGGCGTCAGTTTGGGTGGCCGAGGCGGGCGGATCACCTGAGGTCAGAAGTTCAAGACCAGCCTGGTGACCTGGTGAAACCCCTTCTCCACTAAAAATACAAAAATTAGTCAGCTGTGGTGATGGGTGCCTGTAATCCCAGCTACTCAGGAGGCTGAGGCAGGAGAATCATTTGAACCCAGGAGGTGGAGGTTGTAGTGAGCCGAGATTGGGCCATTGCACTCCAGCCTGGGCAACAAGAGTGAAACGCCATCTCAAAAAAACAAAACAAAAAAAACCTAAACCTAATTTTAGTAAAATCTTATAAATAAATCCATCAAATTTGTCATTTTTGAACACTCTAGATTTTCACATAAATTTTATACTCTCTTTTTTGTTTGTTTGTTTGTTTGTTTGTGACAGTCTCCCTCTGCCGCCCAGGCTGGAGTGCAGTGGCGCGATCTCAGCTCACCGAGAGCTCCACCTCCCGGGTGCAAGTAATTCTCCTGCCCCAGCCTCCCCAGAAGCTGGGATTACAGGCGCTTGCCACCACGCCTGGCTAATTTTTGTTTTTTTAGTAGAGACAGGGTTTCACCATGTTGAGGTCAGGTCTCAAACTCCTGACCTCAGGCAATCCGCCCACCTCAGCCTCCCAAAGTGCTGGGATTACAGGCATGAGCCATGGTGCCCGGCCTTATAATCTCTTATAATTTTTTAACTTTTTCCATTTTATTTTATTAGACTTTTTTTTTAACTTGAAACAACCTTTATTTTTATCTTTTTTTGTTTTTAGACAAATGTTGCTCTGCCAGCCAGGCCAGAATGCAATGGCATGATCTCAGCTCACTGCAACCTCCCCCTTCCTGGGTTCAAGCGATTCTTCTGCCTCAGCCTCCCAAGTAGCTGGGATTACAAGCGCCCACCACCACACCCAGCTAATTTAGCATGGTGGCCTGAACCTGTAGTACCAGTTATCCAGGGACTGAAGTAGGAGGACTGCCTGAGCCCAGGAGGTTGTGGCTGCAGTGAGCCCTGATCAAGCCACTGCTCTCCATTCTGGGTGACAGAGTGAGACCATTTCAAAAAAAAAAAAGCCAAAGCATATAAACTTCAACTTATGGGGTTTTGGGGGTTTTATTTTTGTCTTAAATTGTTGTATTT